>NW_008659179.1:1501-4445 GCF_000695815.1 Acanthisitta chloris
GGAGTGGGTGAGCGGCTGCGTGGGGTTTGGTGGCTGCTGGGGTTAAACCATGACAAGTTCTCAAACAAGTAACAAGTTGGGGGTTTCTAAGTGGATGGTAGCTCTAACAAATGCTGCATTTAACACTAGGAGGTTTGGGGGTTCTAAAGTAAAATATTTATGTACAATCTTACAAAGGTGTGTGGCCTCTGGTTAACTGGTAGATGTGATTGAGTGAACTGGGATTCATTTGCTTAATGTTTTTCAGGTAGTTTCTGAGGTCTGATTATTCTCTTGATAGCAAAATAAGTGTTTTCCAAGAAATTTTTAAATAATCTAAATAATTATTTTATTTAAAGACTGTTTTCCTTGAGGTTACTTCTTGGGGGATTGGGGAGAATTATTTTTGATGAAACCAACACAAATACCACCTAACTGATGCTGTGATTCCAGAAGACATTCAGGGACAACCACACTGGTGGTATATAACTGTCTACTGTCTTCTGAAAGAGGGTTTTGGATACAGCAAACGAAGCTTCTGCCGAGACAGGAAACACTGGGGTGTGTTCAGCATGAATAAATGGAAACACACGAAGGAAAAATAAGTTGTTCCTTTTCCATAGGTGCTCCAACAGGAAATCTCCCAGTCTCCTGGCATCGCTGTCATCCAGCACTTGTCCCTGTGGTTTGGCTTCCTCAGATGTCTCTGCTACCCAGAGGTGTGGAGTATAACATTGGTGGGAAGGGGAGACACTTGCGTGGCTTCAAATGATGCTTGTGAGGAGAGTGGTAAAGTCTGAGACAGTACTAGGAAACTGGATTTTAAATTGGGAGGGGGGATAAAGGATAACTGAGCTCTAGTTCCCAACACTCAAGGAAATGTTGCACCTAAGAGCAAGAAGCCAAGTGACTGGGATTGTGGCTTTCTTGAGTACGAGCTCTTGGAGGTGAAAGAGGTAGTGATATATAAAGAGAAGGAAAGAAAAATGTCTCAAGCAGAGGAAAAGTGGAGAAGCAGAGTCTGCATTTTAAAGGCTGAGAGCTAAGGGTGTTCAGCTCAGAGAAGAGAAGCTCCAGGGAGAACATAGCGCCCCTTCCAGTGCCTAGAGGGGCTCCAGGACACTTGTGACAAGGGCTTGGAGGGACAGGACAAGGAGGAACGGCTTCCTACTACCAGAGGACAGGGATAGATGGGTATTGGGAGGGAATTCTTCCCTTTGGGGGTGTTGAGGCTCTGGCACAGGTTGCCCAGAGCAGCTGTGGCTGCTCCATCCCTGGGAGTGTTCAAGTCCAGGTTGGATGGGGCTTGGAGCAGCCTGGGCTGACAGAAGGTGTCCCTGCCCATGGCAGGGTGTGGGATTAGATGTCATTAAGGTCCCAACAATGGAACAACCCAAACTGTTCTATGATTCTGTGATTTCAGTATTGGGTCCCCTTCCTAGGATCATCACAATTCATATTCCATGGAGGAAAACTCTCCACCAGCCCAAAGAATGAGGGAGAGAGAGGATCTGGGGAGATGCTGCATGAAAAAATGGGATGGGTAACCTTTCATATATGCATTGCTGAGGTGTGGTACATGAGAAAAACACTTGAATCAGCAACTATATCAGATACTTTCATAACACTGGTATGAAGAAGAGTCTTGCAATAGAGTCTAGAGGAAGCACAAAGTGCTGAGCTGAACCAGATGCCTTGTGCTTAGGTATATGTCCCCAGAGCCATATTTTTGTGTGAAGGAAAGGATTAGAGAGTTACAGTTAGGGGGAAATGATGTAAGGACCCACAGCAGTGTTGTGTTGGTTACCCTACACCAGTCTCAATGTGATGTGTATGTGCTCTAACACTGACAACTCAAGAACTGGCATAAAAGCCGAGCCTAAGCAAGATTTCCCAACTGTAACAAATCCAAATCACAGATAAATTGTTATTTTGAGTGGTAATCCCTGAAACTCAGTCTGGAAACCAAGAGTCATGCTGGGCTCTTTCCTGTTCACTCATTAACAGGAGCAAACCCACGGATGGGTCTCCATCGCTGCCTCTGGCAAGGTTTGAACCACAGAGGGAAATGAGTCCATGAATAATACAGGAATGAAAATTAGCACTGATTCCTTCCCACTGGTTATGCATTGCAGTTGTGTCTTTGCAATAAGAAGGTGCTGCTTGTACCAAGCCACCTGCTTTTTCTAATCCTATCAAAATTTTAGCACCTGGGCTTGCTCCAGCATTGGGGCAGAGCTGAACCTTGTCCTTAGTTTCAGAAAGTGTTTTGAGAAAGCCAAAGCTGGTGCTGCACAAACATTGTTACAGTCTTGGATCATAATCTAAACTGTTTGATCCTGCTGTGTCTACCTCACTGCATGAAGCTGCTGGAAACTGGCTCTGTTCATGAGGAAAGTAGGGAACAGGTATGTAAATATACATGTAAGGTAGGAAAGATGCAAAAATACCTGAACTGAGAGAACCTTGTGGCTAACTGAGACCAACCCCCATCTGTGCTGGGGTGTAATCTCATACACCTGCATTTATGGACCCATCCAGCTGTTTCCTAGCAGTAGTTAGAGACCAAGATCTTTCTTGATCAGCTAACCACCATTGAGAAATATTTGGTCATTCCGAAGACTTTTTAAGGCTTAATTGTACCACAGGATGGCAAGGGGGTGTGAAGTAAGCCTCAGTATGGGCTATAACTTACACCCATCATACCTTACACCAGTTGAACCTGCTTGTGCACCCTTCCTCCCTGGGGCCAGCCAGGGACCAGTGAAGGTATATTCCCACATAAGGCAATGCTGGAGCATTATTGCAATGGAGCAGCTCCAGGCTATGTCAGGAATCCTCCTCTCCACTGGCTGAAAATACCCAGGTTACTTTCTCAATGACAGCTGATTTCCTAGTTTAAATTTAGGGGTTGAGATCACTGTGGACAATGGGTGGACTGTTGATTTTTTCAGTGCAGCTGCAG
>NW_008659179.1:4471-14161 GCF_000695815.1 Acanthisitta chloris
AACTTTACTTTGCAGAGAGGTGTTTAAATGATGTGGGTTTTATCCTGCACTTTGCCAAAACTGTTAGTTCTTGTGGTGTTAGTAAGTGTTGATAAGATGAGGAGCCTCAAGAGAGAGATCAGTCTGACTGTGATAATTCTGTCATTCACTTGCCATCAGTCGATACCTTCTTGTCCATGAGCATCACAACTCACAGATCTGTGGGAGATGCTCTGCCCAGAGAGGCTGTACAATCTCCATCCTTGGAGGCTTTTGTGACTTGGCTGGATCAAGCCCTGAGCGACCTGGTGTGACTTCATAGCTGACCTGGCTTCAAGCAGGAGCTGGGCTGCAGACCTCCCCTGAGGCACATTCCAACCTGAATCATCCTGTGAGCCTCATGTGGAGGTTGCTAGACAAGCTTGCTAATTAACTCTGGGTCTTTCCCTCGTGAACAGCTGATCATTTCCAATTTGTATGGTTTGGAAACTAGCTTTCTATTTCTTGTGTGTTGTCCAAAAGAGAGGAAACCCCCGCATTCCTGTGAGCATTGCAGTTAGGATGCCTGATTTCCTGTGAGTTGTGTCTTGATGTTGATTGACTTTGGTGTGTAAGACAGTATGAACTCTGACTGAAAGTTCTCTGATGGTCAAGGCACTGTAAGGCATCTTCTGGTGTGTGTTTCTCTCATATTTAATGGACACTTAAAGGGTCTTTTTCCTTCTCTTTGATCTCCCCAGTATTAACCTTGTAGAAAAACTAAGTCCTTTAGATCTCTCCTTCATTGCCCAATTTGCTTAAAAACTTGCCAACATGGGGCATGGTGAAGGGAGTTGGATCCCATACTTCTCATCTGCATTCACATGGAAAGCAGAGCTGCAGGCAAACCCCAGATCTTTTGGGCCTTCTCATGTCCTCAGTTTAGGATATAATAGACACTGACCTCTTTGGGAGCATGACCCTCATTCAGATTTGTGTATGAGACCAATATCTGCAAATTTCTGGTGTTGTATTTCCTTCTGTCAAGAAAACAAGTCATAATGTGACCTGTGACTGTGCAAATGTGGGATGGACTGTCATGATCAAGGACAAGATCAAAAGCAAAGTGCTTTGTACAAGGGTCTGGATGCCCTTTAGCCTCTGATCCTCCTCCCCCTCTGTCTCCTCCTCTTCCTTTTTTCTTCTCTTTGCTCTCTTTGTTGCCTTGTAGCCCTAGTATTTGCTAATAAAAGCAAAAAAAATAGTGTTATGCAGTGAAACAAGGACATGCAGAACAAAATCCCACCTTGCTTTTTCTTTTGGTGACTCCTCTCAATTGCATTCTGCCATGGGATAGACTCTTAGTTGCTAAAACACCATGTCATGAAAGCCTGGGGTCTATCTTGGCCCTTCATGCATGTGTGAACTATTTCTGTGTTTCTCAGTCAAAACTTGATTTTTCCTGCTTTTAGACCAGAAGGACTAAAATATGGGACAAGTCCTGGGCTTCAAGTGACAGTTCTGTGAATGAGGGTCCTAATTTCCAGCTCCTGGGTCTGTGAAGCCCCAGCATGAACCTGATTGTAGCAGTCAAGTGTCTGGAAGGAGTATTTTACCTCCCATCTCAGACACCAGAAGGTATCTAAACATCGGTTTAGTGCCCCAAAGCATGATGAGATAATGAATTCCCATGAGGAGTGCAATGATCTGCTGCCCTGTTGTGAAGGTTTCCAGTCCATTCTCATCCAGAACAGCAAATGTCACCACAGTAAAGGCTAAGGCCAAAGGAGTATCAGGAAAATAAGGTCAATGGGCAAGATCTTCTGGGATCTGGAAGCTGGACTAGATGATCCTTATGGGTTCCTTCCAACTCTGATTATTCTGTGATTCTGCAATACTGCCAGCTTGCACCACGGGGAGTTCTGCCATGTTCAAGAACCCTAAGCCTGCTGAATGGCAGTAATCTGGCAGCAAAAAGAGGTGGTATGAAAACTCTGTACCTCCTAGAGAGGATAAAGTACATTCTTGCCCTTTGAAATATCATAGGTTTGATTGTTTTATCTTAGGTGGTCATGTTTCTCTGCTGGGAAGGAGGAATGCAGCTTGTGTTTCACACAGAAACGTGGGCTTGCTTACACTCTGGCTTCTGCCACTCGAGGAAGGTCCATACCTGCTGATGGCTGTAAGAGTTGGAACAGCAACCTGCCCCATTTACATATACTAAAAGAAGCACGTTAACAAAGAAGGCTGTGTTCTGGCTAATTCTCCATTCAGTGCCCTGGTCAGCTCTGAAATGCCATCAAGAAGATTGGCCTCGCCAGGGAGAGGTCACGACTACAAAGAGGCAGAGGCAAGGGAGAAGGAGCGAGCACGACGGGATTTGTCTGAGTGCTGCAGATCAATGGGTTGGTCCTCCCGTGCTTCCCACGCTCTTTGTGTTGCATTCCTGAAAGAAATATGGTGCAGGAGGGTGATGTGAGTCAAATGACATGGCCTGGAACAGCAGTGGTGTGAGCAGGGCTCCTGCAGCTGTGCTCCACCTCCTGCAAACCAGCGGAGAAAGCTCTCGGCAACGAAGAAGAAAAAGCCACATTTAATGAGGGAAATTGTAATGACATTGCAGTGGTGCTTAGGTCTTACATGTGGTGAAAGTTTCGCTGTGAGAGACTTCAAAGCACTGCTGGGTAAGTGCTACTGGGCTCCTGTAACAGATGGGGAAACTGAGGCACGTGGGTTTGGTCCTCACTGGAGGTGAGGAAACAGCTCAGTGCTAGATATGGAGACACAGTTTGTTGCTGTGTCAGCCCTAGAGAACAGCCCAAGCACTGTGAAAGCCAAAATTGTCCCACTCTGTCGTGTGATCCACCACAAAACTCAGGTACTTTAGGTAAAATTTAGGTGGAGTTGAGACCTGAACTTTAACATTTTAACCCATCACAATCTTGCTGTCTGGTGCTATGTCCTGGCAGGGTCCTTGCTACAGAGCATAGGGATTCATGGAGCCCCTTCAGAGGTATTCCCAACCCAGCCCATGGCAACTCCCTGAGAGGAGGTTGGAGTCAGGTGGGGGTTGGTCTCTTCTCCCAGGCAACCAGCAGGAGGACCAGAGGGCACAGACTCAAGCTCTGCCAGGGGAGGGTTAGGTTGGATATTAGGAAGAGATTTTTGACAGAGAGAGTGATCAGGCATCCCTGGAGGTTTTGAAGCTGAGACAGGATGTGGCACTTAGTGCTATGGTCTAGTGACCACAGTAGCTTTGGACTTGATGATCTTGGAGGTCTTTTCCAACCAGGTTGATTCTATGATTCTATGATTCTAAAGCTCTGTCTCCAGACTGGGTTTGCAGGAAGGTTTTTGTGCCTGGCAGCAAGCCTAGGCTGCGACCTGAGCACCTCTGAGCCAAATCCAGGGAAACTTGCTTCTTCCTGGGCTGAATCTGCACCAGAGCTGATTTTTCCCCCTTGGTTTTATGGCCTTGCTCGAATTTATTGTGAACATAATGACCGCAAAAGGGCAGTCACCAAGGTCTCTTAGAACAGTTGGTGGATTACCAGAGACCAGGAATCAGCCCCAGCTGCAGAGCAAATAAATGTGTGTGTCTGTAAAACAGAGTGCAAGTTATGGGGGAGGTAAAAGGGAGGTAAAAGGACCTATATGGCATCTCCTACATGGGGTGGCTTTGGCTCTTCCAGACTGAATCCCATCAAAACTTGCTTGCTGCATCCAAACAATGGTGGCAGCAGGTGGAAGGAGGTGATTCTCCCACTCTGCTCTGGTGATACCTATCTGGAATGGTGCACACAATTCTGGTGTCCCCAACATCAGAAGGACATGGAACTGCTGGAGCAAATCCAGAGAAGGCCACAAAGCTGATCAGAGACTAGAGCACCTTCCCTACAAGTACAGGCTGAAAGAGTTGGGGCTGTTCAGCCTGGAGGAGAGAAGGTTGTATGGAGACCTCAGAGCACCTGCAGGAGCTGAAGGGGCTCCAGGGGAGGGGGCTCCAGGGGAGCTGCAGAGGGACTCTGTGTTAGGAGCTGCAGGGACAGGACAAGGAGTAATGAGGATAAATTGAAAAAGGGGAAGTTAGATCAGATATTAGGCAGAAGTTTTCCCTGTTCTGGTGGTGAGACACTGTCCCAGGCTGCCCAGGGAGGCTGTGGCTGCCCCAACCCTGGCAGTGTTCACAGCCAGGTTGGATGGAGCCTTGAGCAACCTGCTCTGGTGGGAGGTGTCCCTGCCCAGGGCAGGAGGCTGGGAATGGGTGATCTCTAAGGTCCATTCCAACCCCTTAACATACTATGATACTAACATATTATGATACTGAGGTTTCTCCTAAGAAAATAAATGACCAGTCCAAGTCAACAGGGTGAGCTGAGTCCAGATAGAATCACTCCCCTGAGCTGGAAGATCTCTACCTGCCGTTCTCCTGACAAAGAAACCATCTGTATGCCTTGCTGCTGGCTTGATCACTGCTTCTAAATTTGATCCTGGAGTATGGAAAAACTTGTCAACTCATAAAGCAGCTGGCTGGAGAAGCCAGTTGGCAGGCTGCAGTGGGGAGTGGTGTCCAGTGTGCATCATGTTTTGGCATTTCCATCTCTGTTACTAGCCGCCTTGGAAGATTTCCCAAGATATTAGCTCTTTATGGAAATTCAACCAGAAAAAAAGAGTAAAAACCAATGGCTGTATTGCAGCACATCACTCCACAACCATCTCCCTGCAGTTCAGTGGAGCAGGCGAACAGCTACAGTTCCGCATTGTAAAGCAGCATACTCGCTCTGGATTCCATCCAGCCTGTGCTTTCCTGCTCAGCAATGATAATTCCTCTCTGTCTTCTACAAAACCTTTTAAAAGAGAATCTCTGACAGCAGAATTACTGCAGCAGGCTTCTAGGAAAGTCTGCTGTGCACACTGCCTTGGGGAGCCCCATGGCCTTACGGGGCAGGCAGCCTCGAGGGCTGGAAAGCTCAGCCAAGACACCTGTGTGTGCCAGGTTTTCTACAAAGCATACAGTGATCAATTTTTCTACCTTAGAGCTGATGCAGCTGATTGAACACTTTATCTCACAGGTGAATTGCAGCAAATCGAAGCCAGGAGTTGGATTCAGTGGATCCAAACGTTGGCACTGAGAATCACTGGCTAGAGCTGGGGGGGTTTGAGGCTTTTAGAGGCAGCTGGAGACTGGACACATTGTCAGGTTGGCTTTGCACCTCTTTGCTTCTTGTATCAGCTCCTAAGAAAGCAGTTAGGAGAGTTTCAGGAGCTGCCTTGCAGCTTCTTCCAGTCGCCATGGGATGATGACAACTGGGGGACATTGGCTGGGGTTCAAGGCTCTGAAATGTGTGATGGATGCAGCACAGTGATGTCTCCCAGAATTGCCCAACTGCTAACCACACACACAGATTACTGTAATCACAAGAATCTGTAGGCACGTTTGACTTCTGCAAGTTTGGATGACAAAGAGCTTGAGGGGAGAACAGGACTGACCTTGGTGTCACAGTGACCAAATGAGTATGTTTGTTTCTATTTAAGGCTGCACTTCTTTTACCTTTTTAACAGATGAGGTCTGCTAATCTGTGGTAATTGAGGATTTTCCTCAACCCATGAGTAGGTTGGTAAAATATCCATGTGCGTATTTCTTTGCTCTGCTGAGACCTCAAACATTTTAATGTGCTTTTCGATGCCATTTGTTGAATGAGAAGGGTGTCAGCAAAAGATGTCAACATTGGGTTGGAGTTTGTCAACATTGGATTGGAGTTTGCCAACATTGACGTGGTCACAGCTCACTGGGAAGCCAAAGATGTTGTGCAAATACAGAATGGAAAAAGTAGTGATGTCAGTGACCTTTCCTAACTCCATGATAGGAATTCTGTAGTAATGCAAGTGGAATATCACATCCAAAGTGGATGGAGAAGAAATATCCATCCATCCCTCCTTGGGACTTTCCACTCCTCTCTGACCTCTGGTATGAACTTCCTTGTGCAAAAGGGAGGAAAATGCTCCTCGAGAGAGATGTTTGCTGTGGGAAAAAAATGTATTGGCAGCTTGAGTAATCAGAGGGATTCACCAGGAAGCTGAAGGCTTTTGAAAGCCATGTAAAACAGAAATCATGTTTTAAAATTAAGATTTAAAATTTGAATCGAATTTGAAATTTAAATGGGCATCGGAGTTCTGTGCTTTTTTGACTCAGCCTTCAAGTAGGCTTGGAATAAATTGGGAGGGAGTGGGGAAATAAGTGCCTGTCAAGAAAATAGAAGGTTTACTGAATAGAATCAGCATAGTCTTATGTAGGGAACACCCTGGGGATGTGTAATTGGAAGGTAAGATAGCCCTGCATATAATGTTATGGTAGGCTGTCAGCAAGTGGCTCTGTTCCAGACAGACATCCAAGCCATTTTCTTTAACGTGTTCAGTTTGGGGAGTACAAACCATGGTGTTGTTAGCTTTTTATTACATCCTGCTCTGCAGAGAATCCAGTGCCTTGGAGAAGCGACTCATGAATGCATTGACTTCCTGCTTGTCTGCCTTGCTCTGCATTCTTCTAACAAGGCACTTTGACTAGTGTAAAGGTGTTAGTGCAATGAGTAGGTCCAGATTTTAGGGCTGATTTCTGTTCCATTGGGAGGACAACCTGGGAGGTTACCTGCAGAGCAGCCGTGGGTGGGAGGTACCTCCATATGCAGGCGTACACATAAACACGTAGGAGGGAGATGCCCCTCTGGGCTCAGGCACATGGTGAACTTGACAAACAGATGCTTGTTAAGGAGGTCAGATCTATATGCCCTCCCCTGTGAATAGCTTCCTCTTTAGCAGCTGAGCCCATCACCTGTGTTAGGGTTTGAATCTGACACCTGTGCCGAGTTGGACATTTCCTGACTCTTTGTAAGCAGGAAATCTCTCCATTTTTCTGTGCTAGCAGAGATATGTGATGATGTACATGAGCCTCTAATTGGCTCCATGGATTATGTGTGCAACACACAGCCTGATCTGGGATCCTCCATTCATCTGCAGCTCTGGGAGAGGCAGAGGAACAGGAACCTGAGAGATCTTCATACAACACAGCAATTCAATGGGGCTCACCTGAAACTGCCAGTGCTGAGCTGTACAGCATCCATATGCATCAGCTTTCTTCTTTATGAATCACTTGCAAATCCTGTATTTGACTCTAAAATAGTTTCTAAAATTCATTCATCTCTGCATTTCTCTGCAGGTCAGACACCACCAGCTCTTAAGTGGGATCTGATCCTGATTCAAAACACATTGAGGCTTTTTGTCAACATCCTTTTCTTTAAGTGCACTGTAGCAAATCTGGATGTTCATGATGTTTGAGAAGAAAAATAAAGGTTTGTTGTATTTTTGGGGGGGGATGTTCAGTCTTGCAGATAGTCTTAACCCTGTAAAACCTGTTGTCTGCAGAAGTAGGAAGTGTGTGTGCACAAAGGGGAATTTCTGCTGAAGGGGTCAGTGTTTATTGTGAGGCTGCTGGAGGATGAATGAGCGAGTGTAAAATCATGTGGTACAAGTATCTGGGGTTACTGCGAGTCAGTGAACTTCAATTGCAGCATAGGTAACACCTCAGGCCCTCTCTTCCAATAGGAAAAGGACTTTTACATGGTGAAATCAGGAGAGTTTGTGGACCAATGAGTGTGTGCTTCGGGAGTGAGTCACGTTCATAAAGAGTTTCAAGTCTGTGGTCTGGCAGATCCTGAGAGATGATTAAACCCACATAAAAGACCTTTATTAATACAGTTTCTATAGTTCTGCAGCCGTGTTATTTTGTGCAGATGAGGCAAGGGAAGAAGTGTGGGGGGGAGGAGGTGGAAATTGCTTACCCATGCTGGCAGCCTGCGTCACTGCCATGCTGGGTGAAACACAGCCCCTAAATGCTCTGTGGGCTCCAAATACCTCTTGACACGCTTATCGCAAAATTCCTATCTGGGACAAAGACAGAAGCTTTGGTAGCTGCAGAGCAATTGGCCCAGAGGACTTTCAGCTGTCGTTTTCATCCTAATGTTGCTTTGATACAGGTTTCCACCTCCTGCGTCCCCATGTCCTGCCCACTGCTGCCTGGCTGGGGTGGTGACCCTGGAACCCATCACTATCCAGCACTGGGGGTATAACAGAGGGGCAGGTCACCCCAACAGCTTAGCCAGGGTCTTCCTGGAGTGGTACCACCTCTGCATGGCCTCCTGACAAGATGCTTATTGTCTCTCCCTTCCTGCTACAAGGATCAATTCACAGATCTATGTAATCCTTGTCTTGGGTGGGAATAATTTGTCTTGATTTTTAGCATTGAGATGATTTCTTGATGTTTCTATCCCGGGAAGTCTTCTGTTGGAGAAAATATATCTCATTATCTGCTATGATGCTGCCAGGCCTGGGAAATATTTCTGGATTATATTACTATCTGTGTTCCTCCTGGTGTGCATGAGACATCCCAGGAGCAAAGATGATGAGATCCCTGTTCTGTCCATAGGAGATGTTATAGGGTACAGTGGGCTGCAGCCCCATCCATGGTACAACCACCAAAATCTCATAGTTTCATCAGACCTTCCTGCCCCTTGGACAGCCACCGTGGGGATGCCTGAGGGTGTCTGTCCCTGCAGCCTGTGATTCTCTATCCCCTCCCAACCTTCCCACCACATTGGAGGAGAGAAACAGGTCCAATTCTAACACACCTTTGTTACCACAGCAGCAGCTGCCAGGGAAAGTGGAAGAGTAATGATGGGGAGGATGTGAAGGGAGACAAACTACAGAGTGGCAAGCACCTGACATCAGATCAGAAGCTTCTTCATAGTAATAAAAAGGTGAGAGGGACCCACATGGTGTTTGGCTGAAGAAGGTGGTGGCACCCTCTGGGGTGGGAGCTGCCCCTCTTGTCTTGGGAAAACTGCTTGAGAAAATTTCTCAACAGACTTTGTTCAAAACTTTGTCGGGGAGTGAACGCATCCAGCAAGGCTTGCCCTGGTCCCTCTGTGTTCTTAAGGGGCTGCAAAATAGATCTGACCAACAGTGGCTGGTTGGGTCTTGAGGTAGGGTCTTCCCCACTAATTCAGATGTCCAGGAGCAAGAGATCTCTATGGTCCTTATTCACTCCTGTTAGAGCTGTGAGTAGGACAATATTTTTCCTCTTCCAAAGCTTTTGACCTACTAACATCTCTTGCTTTTGCCTGATGTCTTTGGTTTTCCCTTAATCCCAACCTTCCCACCACAGGCTGAGTAGCACAGGGAGTTGCCACAGGACACTGGACTCTCACATGCATGGAGGGAGTGTGTCATCTTCTCACCCTGCTCAGGGGTTCATCAAGGAGATGCAACAGCTCTCACATTTCATCCCCCTCCAGGGCAGGCAGGAAAAGGACTTCTTTACCACTTGGCCCCATGGGCTGCCCTACCAGCCCAGTTTTTTTACCGGTGACCGGATCAGATCCCAGCTGAGGTCACACTATTCCTACCTGATTACACCCTGCAGTTTTCTGCCTAGGTAAATAATCCCAGGCCGGCCTCAGGAAGGGCAGTCCCACACTGAACTAAATATTTCTACAAGCAAATACTGTTGTAGTATTCTTGGAATGAGACTTAATAAATAAATAAATCAATAAATCTGCTGTTTCTCAGGATCACATCCACCTCTCTTCTGCAGCTGTGCCAGGCTGGATGTTATCCTGAGCTTTACCAGGACTGAATCAAGACATATCCCATCAAGTATATATGCTGAGAAGGCTGTTC
>NW_008659179.1:14239-15122 GCF_000695815.1 Acanthisitta chloris
ATAGCTGCTGGATCATACACATTTTTAGGGCTTTTCATATGGAAAAGAGCTAGAAAGTAAGTTTTTTGCCTTAAAGAGAGAGCTGGTATCAATGATTGCTCATAGCTCTGTTCCTGCTCACCCCATGTCCAAAGGGAGCTCTGAGCTGGTGCCCTTCTAGGGACACAATTTCCTCCCTGGGTTGGGGTTCTCCTGGATAAATAGCTCCTTGGATAGGGCCACATTGGTAGATGTAGGTCAGCATCAAGACAAATGATGCACCCAACTCCACTGCATAGCACCTGGGTGGAGAAAGCCCTCTCTAATTACAGTCTGTGAGTAATAAGAGCTAGATTGGGGCTGAGCATGCTGTGCTCTGAAGGTATCGGTGTGGTCACGGTAGCTTCGGTTCATGTACCAAGGTGAAAAAAGTGGGACTCAACACAACTCGTGACAGCTTCCCTGGATAGCAAGGAGGGCTGGGAGTGCTTACCCAGACATGGTTCAGCCAGGAGACTTAGCTAATCTCCCATTATTTATCACTCTTCGCATTAGATGGCAAAGGCTTGGGGCCAGCACTCCAAGTACTTGGGTTTTCCTGCAGGGTTACAGTGAAGGAGCCTTGGTTGGAAAAGGCAACCACTGTCAAGGTCTCTCTGATGAAAGCCTTATCCTATGGACAAATAACTCCCTGTGGCCAAAAATGACTGTGCATGTGTGCTGCCTGTCTTCACGACAAGAAACAGGTTGCCCAGAGAAGTTGTGGATGGCTCAACCTTGGAAATGTTCCAGGCCAGGTTGGATGGGGCTTGGAGCAACCTGGGCTAGTGGAAGGTGTCCCTGCCCATGGCAGGGAGTTCGGATGAGATGAGCTTGAACCTTCCAACCCAAACCATTCTGTGAT
>NW_008659180.1:0-3164 GCF_000695815.1 Acanthisitta chloris
CCTGACTGCCACGGTTTCTCAAAAATTATAGGTAGTTGTGGAGGAATGGCTCTGCGAAAAGGGACATGATTTCCTTGAAGCTGACAACCCAGCTTGTAGTGTGATGTAAGGCCTACAGCAGCTGTGACTGAGCCTTGAACCTGCTGATAAGGAGAGAGCTCTGCTTGGCAGAACTGGCCCGGCTCTGGGTCCGGTGTCAACAGGTTCCTTGGAATTCCTGGGAAAGTCCCAGAGTGTGGACAGACACCTGCTTGCACCAATCATAAGTTTACCCTGGTCACTGGGACAAGGGCAATAAACCAATCATGTATCCGCTGCGTTCGCGTACACTGTGTGAATGTCTATATATATCTTGTAAGCACTAAGAATAAAGGAGAAACACCATACTCATATTGAGATTCATCATTACTCCGGGTCTGGATCCCACTCCGACAGGAGAAAAAATAAAATACGTAGGTTGAGATAAGAACAGTTTCATCCTAATGAGCAGAATGAGCTAAAATGCTAATGGATAATAAAAAGAACCAAAACAACGAAGCCTGATCCTCTCCTACAGTGGGCTCAGGGGCTTCATTCTCCCAGGCTCTACATTTGCCTTTCTCGACTTGGGCAGTGTGGCTGGAGCACTTGCAGTTGAAGACTGAGGCATAGAAATTGTTGAGAACCTCAGCCTTCTCTTTGTCCAGGGTAGACAGGTCTCCTGTTTCCATCCAGAGAGGGCCCACATTGTCCCTAGTCTTTCTTTTGCATGCAGCATATCTATAGAAGCTCTTCCTGTTATTGTTAATGTCCCTGGCTAGACTCAATTCCAACTGGGCCTTGGCTTGCCTAACCATGTCCCTAGCTTCCCATACAATTCTTCTGTATTTCTCCCAGGCCATTTGTCCTCTCTTCCACCTCCTAAAGGCCTCTTTTTTTTCCTCTGAATTTGCTCAGCAGCTCCTTATCCATCCACGGAGGCATCCTGGCACTTTTGCCTGCTTTCCTCCTTGTCGGGATGCGTTGCTTGCTCCTGAGCTTGGGGGAGATGATCCTTGAATATCAGCCAGCAGTCTTGGGTCCCTCTGCCTTCCAGGACTTCATTCCATGGGACTCAGTCAAGAAGGTCCTCAAAGAGGCCGAAGTCTGCTCTCCTGAAGTCCAGGGTAGCAAGCTTGCTGCACATCCTCCTCACTGCCCTGAGGATCTCAAACCTGCTGCCTTGGAGCACTATATTCCCCACCAGCTCCTCCCTGTTGGTGAGCACAAGGTCCAGCATGGCACCCCTTCTTGTTGGTTCCTCGATCATCTGTGTAAGGAAGTTGTCATTGACACATTTGAGGAACCTCCGGGATTGCCTGTGCACTGCCATGTTGCTCTTCCAACAGATATCAGGGTGGTTGAAATCCCCCATGAGGACCAGGGTTTGTGAGCTTGAGGCTATTCACATCTGCCTCTAGAGGGCTTTTTCCACACCCTCCTCCTGGTCAGGTGGTCTGTAGCAGACCCCCACTATAACATCCTCTGTCCCAACCCTACCTTTAATCCTGATGCATTGTTCAAAGTGAAGACTAACGTCCTTTTTGCTGTGATCATATTTATGCGTACCTCTTATTCTAATTGCTGGCTTTTGTTACACCTCAAACTTGCATGTGACTATGATATTTGCCTAAAAAGCATATTGATTATTGCAGGTTATGGTTAACTTTTTTAGCCTGTTGAGCCCAGATTGTGTCTCAGCAGCTTATTTTCTTAATAATAATTTAATTAATAATAAATCTTCTAATAAATCTTTCTGTAGCATAATACTTCAGTTGCCCTTTTCTGGCAAAATTAAAAATTAAAATTTTAACAGTATAATATACTTCAAGTATATTTTGACAGAAAAACCTGTAGTGCCTAGCTTTACTGCACAATATTGTTAAATACCAAACATGAGAGTAATCTCTTTGAAAAAGCTGTTCAGTTAAATATGCCTTTTTTTCTGCAAGTCATGGAGTTACGTGGGTTTAATATAAAGAAAGCTAAACTAAAAATTTGTCATAGAGGTGGGCAGAGCAAAATAAGTCTTTCTTTGTAAGGATTTAAGGTCGCCTATGAATCATGGACTTGTGGTGGGATAAAAATGTCATGTTTCTAGACTGGGCTCTTGGAATAATGCGCTAAATATAAATATATGAATATAAAATGCTGTTATGGGAGACTACTAGAGGTTCTCTTCCAGGTATTCTTGAAACCAGGTGTGGTGGAGTAGTAGAGAGAAGGCTCTCGGTCAGGTGCAAGAAGTATGACATCGGTTGTGTGGATGATTATGATTAGATTTATTGCTAATACAGGATCTAAATATTGCCAATGCAGTATAAGCAGGTCTAAAGGGTTATAATATAAACAGGTTCAGCTAGAGATGTCCAGGTTTACAGTCTTTGGCCTTGCAGAATGCACAATTGCAAAGCAACAAAGCACCTGTGAAACTACTTCAGAATTCTACCCCTGTATGTGACCTTAACACATTTACTCACCCATCCAACAGTGAGTGTTCCCAGTCTTCAGGCTGGACATATCCCTCAGGTGGAAACTGCCTGCAACCTCGAGAGACCAGTTGGCCTAGTCTCCAGCAGCATTTTATACCCCTTTGCAGGCCAATGTGTACCAAGGTAAATTGCAATCATCACAGCTCCCCCATCTCTGGAATGCATTAATTGTGCAAACATCCAGACAGTTCCTCCTGCAATCCTCACCTGGTGTTCTTATCTCAGGACAAATCACACTGCCCATCAGAGACAGCAAGGGGGAGGGTGTGGGGGTGTGGAGAACCCCCAAGAAGACCTGACTATCTTTTGCTCTATCTTTTGCCATCACATCAAGGAAAGTGAGAGGGCAAAATTACTTGAACTATCCCTTAGGCTTTTCCAGTAGATTTTCTTATTGTAAGATAGAACTTTATTCACATTTTAAAAACAGGGAGAATTCTAGAGCTAGGAAAAGTGTGAAAATATATTTTCAAGTTCCAGGAAAAAGATCAAATACTTGGAGATGACAAAATAGGTAAGTCACAGAGATCTAAAAGCCAGGATGACAATTGAGGCGGGGTAGTATAAAAGCATGCAATTAAGTCCTGCTTCTACAATACAGACATAATTCAGTAACTGTGGCTTGGGCTATGTTAGGGTTTGGTAGGAGCTCCT
>NW_008659181.1:0-217 GCF_000695815.1 Acanthisitta chloris
GTGTCTAGGGGCCCCCCCAGGTGTGCCCAGATGTGTCCAGGTGTGTCTAGGTGCCCCCAGGTGTGTCCAGATGTGTCCAGGTTCCTCCAGGTGTGCTCAGGTACCTGTCAGGTGTATCCAGATGTTTTCACATGCCCATAGGTGGGCTCAGGTGCCCCTCAGGTGTGCTCAGGTGCCTTCCAGGTGTGTTCAGGTGTCTCTCAGGTGTGTCCAGGTG
>NW_008659182.1:0-1125 GCF_000695815.1 Acanthisitta chloris
TTCTTGCCGGGAAACAAGTGCTCCTGAGCCTTTAAGGGCTCTGCCTCTGCAGCAGCTCCAAGATACACTTATCTTCGGCTGTATAACAGTGGTTAGCAGGGGTCTGCAGAAGAATTATTAGCACTAAGACTTATTTAAGGGAAATTAATAGAAGGGAAAGATTGTATGGCTAGTTTTTTTTTTTGTTTTTTGGTTTCATCACTAGCTCACTACAGACTTAATGTCTTGAGAGAATACATTTTTGTTGAAGTAAAACCAATTCCATTCTTATCTGTAGGAGGCGAGCTGAATATTATTTGCTTCTGACACTTTTCTTTGATTAAGGAACACATAAATCCTATTGGTATTGCAGCATCTCCCTGATGTGAGGTTTGGATGTGAGATTAAGTTAGCAGGGTTTAGCAAGTATCATGTGCACTCTGGTAAATGTGGACATGGGGATGAATAGGCTCTTAGCCAGCAGCACATGCATGGTGATGTGGACTTGTTCTGACAGGAGAGAAGTCTAAGCTAACTTGCACACGGTTTGCCAATAGCAAATGCAAAGTAATACATGCTGACAATTTCTGCAGAGCAGCTGATGCGTAGTAAGTTGTTAAGAGGTGCTAACTTGATGGTGCTTGAGTTCAGGAGGCAATGCAATGTAGTGAACCACACTGCTGTGGCTTAGATCCTGTTCTGTCAGTAATGGCTTCTATGGGTTTCAGATCTCCATGTATGTAAATGTGTATTTTGTTAGACACATGGCACCTTAATATTGCCAGTTATGCCATTGTTCACACTGGCTGGGATGGTCCTGTTTAGAAGCAATATGATATATGTAACAGGGCAGAAACAACAGAAAAATGAGAGGAATTGTGATCAAGGTAGTGTATACTAAACTGTACTAAACTGTGGAACAACAAAATAGAGAAGAAGCTCAAAACCAGTTCTGTGTGACAACAAGAAGTCCTCTTCTGAGCCTTAGTGAGAGAGGATAGAACAAACTGTGAGGAAGCTGTGCTGCAGCAGCCTATGGCAGGATTCAGCACTGATTGCTCAGTAGGGAACTACTAAAGGTGAAAAGTCAGAAAACCAGAGAATTAAACTCTTTTCTCTCTCCCATCCCAGCTCATATGGACAGAT
>NW_008659183.1:0-1766 GCF_000695815.1 Acanthisitta chloris
GAATCCCGTTTACACTCTTGGAGTTCGCTTCCTTGGTTATTCCTTTCTGGCCCCCCCTGGTCGTAATTCCCCACCCTTTTTGGTGTCAGCTGTGGCTTGAATCTGAGTTGGAATCCAGTCCCTTGGGCTTGGGGGGGCTTTGTCTGTTTGTTTGTTTGTTTGTATTGTTGTGTGTAGTATTCCCCTGGTGCTAATGCTGCTCCCTGTGCAGACTGTGTGCTGCTGCTGCTGCTCTTGCTGCTGCTGCTGCCTCTGGGCTCCTGCCTGTCATGTCTCAGTGGGTGGAAGTTGTTACAGTGGGTTCTCGTGGTGGGGTGTGGGATTTGGATGGCAGAAAGTGCCTCTCTCTCTCTCTCTCTCCCTCTCTCTGTAACTCTCCTGAGACCCGGGGCTGCCATTGGGCAGTCAGTCACTGCAATCCGCCTACTTTTTTTCTCTCACTCTCCCTTCGGGTATTTTTTTTTCTTTTGGATTTTTTTTTTTAAGGGGAGGATGACAATGGACAGACACTGATCTAGCCGGGGCTGCAAAATGAATCCGTGCGTTCTGGCTGAGCCCTCCCCGCACGCCTCACCCCGCAAGAACTTCTCTCTTGCTCCATGGGGCATTTTTAACTCTCCCTCCGGGCTCGGCGGGCTGTGGGCTCCCTGCCTCTGCTGTGGCACCCTCAGCTCGCCCCGGGAGAGATCCTGAAGGATCCTGGCAACTCCCAGCTCCGCTGTCGGTTATTTGCTTTATTATGGGCGGCTGCCCCAGTTCCCCCGAAGTGTTGCACCGTCCCTCCAGCCTCCACGGGGGTCTGGTTCTTTCTGTCCCCCCGGTGTTAAAAATTAGGCTTCGGTTTCAGTGGGAACTTTTAAAAAAAAAAAAAAAAAAGAAAAAAAAAGAAAAAGCGCACATGTAGTCGTAGCCTGCCTGAGTGAGAAATAAAGACATGCACACTCGTGGCTTCCTGGCGAGACTGGGTTTCGCGTGAGAGCGGGGAAGGGAAAGGACTGGAGGGGAACAGCCGGTGTAGGGGAGCGAGCAGGGGGTGTCTGCCGGCGGCTCTCGGCTCCCCACACCTCTCGCCGCTCCCGCAGGAAGAGTTGTCGCCTCCTCTTTTCCCACTCCCTCTCTCCTTCCTGAGAAGATGTCAGACCGAAGAGACGTTTCTCGGCAGGTTAGTTGCCTCTCCCCCGCCTTCCCCCCGAGCCGGGCGGCTTCTGCTCCTCGGCACGGCCGCGCCCCGCGGCCAGGAGATGCTCGACCATTCCCGCTCCGGCTGGCGGGATCCCTTCGCCCCGTGTAGCCCCAGTCGTGCAGGAGACAGTCGCTCTTCCTCTTTGCTTCACTGGGCTTCTGTCCTTTTTTTCGAAGCGCTGAGAGCTATGGTATAGAACGTGTACTGTGGATGCCGGGGCTGGGGTTTGAAAACGAACCCCGAAAGAGAAATGTGCACCGCAGACAATTTAATACAAATGCAGACAAAATGAGCAAGAACCAGCCTCCCAATGTCCTCGGTCTGTGAATGCTCGTCTCAGGTTAATTGCCTAATGACTGAAGGAGATCTCTTGGCTAAGAGCTCTTCCAAACACCCTGGGAACACCTCCTCCAGTTAACCAGTCCCAGCACATGGGTGCAGCTATCTCCGCGACACAACGAAATATTCCTTTGGATGGAATGGGAATTGCAGAACTGGTGCACAAACGTTGTATGCCGCCCAATATGCGATAAAAGTCTTCTCGGGGTTTGGTTGCATTTAACCACTTCTATCTGCAAGTTCA
>NW_008659183.1:1796-2974 GCF_000695815.1 Acanthisitta chloris
TCGAGAAACGCTGATCTCGATTAACAAGAGACAGAAGCTTAAACCTTTCAACGATTATTTACATCCCAGAATCATCTGATGTATAATTATTTAAGATTCTATAGTGGCAGTATTTATACTTCTGCAAGCCTGTGTGCGAGTGTATATATAGCGAGAGACACATAGATGTGTGTCTCCTGCAGCGCCCATCCTCCTCTAGACATGAGGCTATGGCTGAGGCAGCTGCGCTGAACGTGGAGCAGGAGAACCAGTAGCCACTTTGGATGTTTTATTTCTAGCATTTTCTCCGTTTCGGATAGATATTTTAAATGTGCGTCTGCTTTTAAAGATGTGCCTGGGGCAAAGAAGGAGGGGAAAAGTGAATTGTAAAAATGCAAAGTAAATGCTGGCCCTGGAAAACTTTCGAACTGGTGCTGGCAGAGTTTGATCCAGTCCAGCTGAAACGAAGACGGTTTGACAATTTCTGCAATTTTCGGATCGAGGCTGATTTTATCTGCAGCTCAGTTGCATGGTGGGAGGAAAGTTGTATAAAAGAAACCAAAGTGTGCCGTTTCTTTTCGGGGAGTTAAATTTTATTCTAAAACCATGGGCCGGTTATTACGTCGAAAAATGAATGATGATGATGATGACGATGATGACGACGACGACGATGATAAGAATACGCTGCTAAATTCCTTCCAAATGGTTTCTATCTGTATTTCAGCCAGGAGTAGCGAGCACTTGTTTTGTTCATTGAAGATGAAAATATTCTCATCAATAAAATGATGTCACACTGCACAAGAGATGTTGTCGGTAACACCTAACATGGGCGCTTCAGCATCTGTCGTTCCTTCTTCCACAAACAGGTGTATTTTGGAGAAAATGGGGCCAGAACGGCACTGCCGACACCATAGTCGGGTAGATGAAACAGAGCAGGCACGAATAAACTATTTGTTTGGGGTTTTCCCCCCTATTATCTATCTGTTCCCACCTGTGGTTTATTTCTTGGAAGTTGCTCCCGGCGGGAAGCACACCGAGTCTTTTGTGGGCAGAACCGGGTGTTTCGTGCATTTCACCGAGCTGCAAGTCTAGTGCCGGGGGAAGAAGAGAACGATGAGACTCAGAATAAGCGGGAGTCTGACCGGCGGGGAGGGCAGGGGAGGCGGCGGTAGCAGCAACAACGGAAGGTGCTCGTGGAG
>NW_008659184.1:0-1073 GCF_000695815.1 Acanthisitta chloris
GTGGCCATGTACAAGCTCTTCGCCTTCCTCAACGCCTCACTGGGGAACATCACACGTGACCAGGAGGAGCTCAACCCCACAGCCAAGGAGCTCCTCGACCGGCTGCACAACACCACCAAGACCACCCGGGGCCTCATCTCCAACCTCACCTGCCTCCTCTGCAAGAACTACAACATCTTCCAGGTGGATGTCAGCTACGGGGAGAGCTCCAAGGGCAAGAGCACCTTCAAGAAGAAGCAGCAGGGCTGCCAGGTGCTCAGGAAGTACGTGCAGGTCATTGGCCAGGTGGCACGTATCCTACCTCATCTCAGCCCGCCGTGAGCGCCCGCTCCGGCTCCACTGCCAGCCAGCCCCCACCACTGCCTCCTGAACTCTCGCCTTCCTATTTATTACCCCGCACCCTGTGCTGGCCCCATCTGCCCTCTGGTAATTTATTGCCCCTTGCAGGGGTGAACATTGCAGCCTGGAGTGTCCTGGGTGGAGAAGAGCCAGGGCTGGCATCCAGTGGGACAAGGTGGCACATCCCTGAGGTGTTGCCAGGGCACAGGCTGGTCCTGGGATGTGCCTTGGTTGTCCCTGTGCTCCCATGCGGATCAGGGAGCTGTGAGGGCTGGCAGCAAGACCAGGCTGTCCCCCACAGACACATCATGGAGAGCAACCTGATGGACATCCTTGAGCACTGTCTGAAAACTTCCATTTCCCTGCAAAATGGATTGCGAGGAAGGACGCTGGGATGCAGTGGCTGGCGGGGACATGGGGACACACTCCCCCTGCACACTTTAAGGCTAAAAAAACTGAGGGTACTGAGCTGGTCGTGGCGGCTGGGGCTGGGTCCTGCCGTCTGGGACAAGGACACCTGTGGGGGACAGAGCCAGCAGCTGCCCCACTGTGGAAGATCATCCCCCCGTGCTGGCACGACGGGGCACGGAGTGTCCCTCCTTTGGAAAAGTGCTTTTCCCATCGTAAGGGCTCTGAATGTACTAACGGCCAAGGGCTGGGCTGTGCATGGCTGAATGCAGCCCTGGCGTGGGGGACACGGGGACACAGGGACACACAGACACACACACGGACAC
>NW_008659185.1:0-370 GCF_000695815.1 Acanthisitta chloris
GGGACCCCCAAAAAATTGAGGAGACAAAATGGAAATTATTCATCTTTAATTTGTTTTCCAGAGGGAAAAGTTTTTCCTGTTGAATCCTGAGAAAAAAAAGGAGGAAAAAGGGAGAGAAAAAGCCAAATTTGAGAGGGAAAAAGGGAGAGAAAAACTCAAATTTGAGAGAGGAAAAGGGACAGAAAAAGCCAAAAATTAGGTGGAAAAAGGAAAGAAAAAGCCAAATTTGAGAGAGAAAAAGGGACAGAAAAAGCCAAATTTGAGGTGGAAAAGGGAGAGAAAAACTCAAATTTGAGAGGGAAAAAGGGACAGAAAAAGCAAAATTTTAGAGGAAAAATGCTCAGAATGATGTTGGATCCAGGTGAGTGAT
>NW_008659186.1:0-1653 GCF_000695815.1 Acanthisitta chloris
GGCGTGGGGGACGAGATCCTGCAGGTCAACGGGGCAGCAGTGTCGGGGCTGGGGCTAGCCCGAATCCGCGAGCTGCTGCTCGAGGCAGACACTCTGTCCCTCCGCGTGCTGCGGCACCGCCCCGCGCCGCGGTAGCCCTGGCACAGCTCCTGCAAATCCCGGCGGGAGGAGGTCCCAGTGACATCCCAGGATGCTGCAGGATGGCACGGCACAGACCAAGCTGCCTCGCGGTGCCTGGACCTGCCCTGCTCCGGTGAAGTACTCGGCTCTCCACTGCAGTGAGGGCAAGTGGCTTTCCCAGCCCTCTGGGAGACAGAGAAGAAGCAAGGACAGCCCCCAGACAGTGTCCAGTGTCTCCAGGAGCTGCCCCAAGTGTGGGGATAAGCCTGCCCTGATAGAGCCAGGTGGGACTGTCCTGCTGGGCCCTGGGGTGACCAGCATGGGGTTGCTCCATCTCTGCGACCCCAGGAGACACAGGGCTCCCTGCCAGCACTGCCAACCTGTGCCCACAGTTTGCTGGAGTTCTTTTAAATTATTTTGAACTGAAATGCAAAAATATATCTCTGTAATAACCAAGCAGTGCCCTTGGCTTGTGGCTAGCACAGAGGGGCTGGGGTGGCCTGTTTTCCCATGGCCTTGCTGCTCTACCAGCTGCCTCCTGACTGGCCTGTGGTGCTGGGGGGACCCTGGGCAGGCAGACAGGGGCTCAGCTGCCTGCAGGACTCCCCAGAGAGCAGAACAAATCCCCCTCCCTGTTCCAGTGAGTGGCATAGTGGGCTGGGTGGGAGCATGGGGTGATAAGGTTGCTTTCCTCTTCCTGTGAGCACTGCCAGGACAGCAGTAGGGATGAGCCTACATGTCACTGCTAATCCAAGCAGCTCCTGCTGCTGGTTTGGTGGGTTTTTTTTCCAGAAAGGGGAATCTCATGCCAGGGTGGCCACACAGGGATAAGCCTCTGGCAGACAGAAGAGGCATGGCAGCAATGGCTGCTCTCTGCATGGTGGTGTCCCACCTGCAGCATCCCCCACATCTGGGCACAGCTGCCCGCAGTGCAGTGAGGACTCCAGAACCTGCTGCTGCTGCTTATCCCTCAAAAGGCATGAGGGTGATGCCCAGCAGATGCTGGTGGGAGCTTTTCCTGCTCCCTGGTGCCAGGAGACCCTTGGCTTGTCCTGGTGCAGGAGTCAGGCGAGAAGGACGGGAGAGGAGCGCTGCTGCGCCTTTATTTAGTGTTACAGGGAGGGGCACCACCAGCGACAGAGACGCAAACATATACAGGAAAAGGGACCAGAGACAGTGGGGTGGCTTGTGGTGATGTCAGCAGCTGGGGCACCCCCTGGAGTAACAAGGAGCAGTTCCTGCAGGATGCACAACCACATGGAAAATAATGCAGGGATCAGAGATGTGCAAACACCTGCCCCATGGCCGGACTCACGCTCCAGGGAACCTGCTCTTGGAGAGGTGTACACCCACGGAGCGGCACAGACACTGCGGCCACCAGCCTTGAAAGCAGACACTGCCCACTCCTTGCAGCATAACCCAAAGAAACGGGATGCTCTGCAAGGATGAGGAGCCACTGTGAAATGCTGAGCGCGGGGGGCGCCGCGGGCTGTGTGCGTTAAGGATGGGAGTGGGCTCCGCTGGCCCCGCCCG
>NW_008659186.1:1696-5888 GCF_000695815.1 Acanthisitta chloris
GGGGGCACGGAGCTCACACAGACCCTGGAGGGAGCCACAAACCCGGTGGGGAGGAGTGGTCAGTCCCGGAGGTAAGGCCGCCCGGTGGTGAGCATCCAAGGCAGGGAGGATGATTTTGGGGGATAATTTGCAATTTCAGCAGAAGTCTTTGTGTCAGCATCAATTAACTTCCTCCCCCAGCCCCATCTGGGAGCCATAAGCCAGCCTGGCCCGAGTCTTTTTGAGTCTGCAACTTAAATATGGGAGCAGACTGGAGTAAGAAACCGTTTCTGCTTTCCTGAAGAGTCACCCCATATCCTGCAGTCAGTGCTTGCTGCACAACCCCCCCGTGCCTGCATTCCTCCCCATGGCACCACCCAGGTGAGCTTTCTTCACATTTGTATTGCCCACCTGGCTACTCCCCATTCTCTGGATGAGGGAGACAACTCAAGTGACAAACAACTTGGAGGTAACAAAAGGACTGGGAAGGAATATGGAAACACGATCTAGCTTTGAATCTCCTGCCTTCTGGTGTCCAAAAAAATAGCAGTTGGGAAAAATTAAGACATCCTATTTACAAGTTCATATGCACTTAAAATACATCATCGAGCACCGTTCCTCTGACCATGCGCGTCGTTTGGGTTTTACCGATTTTTGTGGCTTTAATCTTTTAAAGTTTTTTTTTTTCCTTAAAAAAAATAAGTTATTTTAGACCTGACAAATCACTTGCCAAAGGGAAGCAGCTGTTAAACAGAAGCAGTGACTCAGGGCAATGAAAGCATCAGTCAATGAGCTTTAGAGGCCTGTATAACGAGGGAGGCATTTTTAAAAGCTTTAAGACACTCCCTCTCCACCTAAAGGCTGATTGCCAGCGCTCGGGTGCAGCAACCCAAGTTTAAAGCTCTGGGGTGTCTAACAGCACCCAGGCAGTGGATGGCAGGACAAGAAACCCTACAGCTCACCTGCACATCAGCTTCTGCCCAGGTGTGGAGGGTGGGAAGGCTCTGCTGCAGACTCACCACACTCTCGGAGGTGAGTTGGCAGAATGGAGCCAGCCTCTGTGGGAGGGAGGCAGTGTGGGATGGGGGGAGCACGGCCAGGGCTCCCTTCCCGAGAGGTTTCACACTGCTGCTGCTCCTCCTGGCAATGCTTGTGGCTGGCACTGCCGATGTGGTTTGTAATGCTCAGTGAATTCACTCATTCCTCCCCTGATCCCGTCCTCCCCAAGGCTCTGCGTCCGCATCCCACCACAGGCAGCTCGGGACCTCTGCAAACTGCTCCTACCTGCACCGGGTGGTCAAATCCCTCTCCAGCTGCCTGGGTACAGACCTGGAGCCCAAGTCCAGCCTGCACCACCTCAGGGGAGGAGGCAGCTCCAGTCCCCCTGTCCCCAGGGCCAGGTGAGCCGCTGGCGATGCCTAGCCGAGGTCCTCGCAGGAGGATGGCGAGAGCTGCGTGTGGGATTTTCTTGCCGAGGATCTCTGTGGGCGGACGGAAACGGTGAGAGTTTCACTTCCCCGCGCTGCCGGGGCGAGGGGGCGGGGAGGGGGCGTCCAAGGAAGTTCAGTCCATCACAGCACAAAAAACAGGATGAGCACCACCAGCAAGATGACAAAGAGGATGATAATTGCACACCACTGCCGTCGATCTGGAAGGAAAAGGAAGTGTCAGTTTTCCTGCTTTAGAAGGGAAGGAAAACCAGGGGAGCGCTTTTCTTTGCTGCAGAAATTGCTAGGAGCCAAAATTAAGCTTAAAGGAGTCACAAAAAGCCAAAGCATCAGTTCCTGTGGGAGCATGCCTCACTGCAACATAGAGTGCCACAGTCTTTCTCTTCCAGGATACATCTCGTTCTGGGGACAGCTATGGGAATTCTGAGGCTTCTCCCCAACAAAGTTCAAACAGATTTGATGAGCTGCTTCAAAAGCAATCAGGAGGAACAAGCAGAGAGCTGCTGCATGTTGCTGCTCACTTGTGTTTGCTAGGGGCACAAAAACGGGTCTGGTGAAAGCTGCCCAGAAGAGCTCCGCCAGGAATCCTCAGGGCAGCTCCCCCTTAGGAGAGGGCCAGGAATGAGGTTTCCTTGGACATCTTTACACCTTGTTGGCTCACTCTCTAAGAGCTGCTGTCTGCCCCTGCAGGAGATGATGATGCAGCAGTGGGGACAGGGCTGCTGGCACCCCCCAACCTCTAGGCACAGCAGTTATCTTGGGAACAGCCCTCCTGATCAGCTCCAGCATGTGTGGTGCCAGCAAAAATGGTCTTTCTTCAACACTTGGAAACACTCTGTGATGATCCATGGTTTTTCCCAGAGGAAAAGGCAGATACATAAGGTTTGCCAGCAGTCGTGCCGCTGCTGCGCTACTGGTGACCCAAAGTGCACTGTCAGCACTCCAAGTGGTCTCTCTAGGGCTGTACTCCCCCCACCTCATAAATCCCCTGGACAGCCTAATCCTGCACAGCAAGAATGCTTTTCCTCCTGCCTGGCTGCTGCCTTCACAAGGTACCTGAGCATCCAGAGGAGAGGGTACCAGAGGAGGTGACAACCAGGCACACTACCAGTGCTTGGAGGGTTGAGCCAGCTGCGGGGACTTCCCGGCAGGCACACCAGGCTTCCTGTTTGCTCTGCCCGTGGCACCCTGCCAGCCCACCGGCTTCAGGCACAGCCTTATAAGGACTTTTCTGTGGGTTCAGCACAGAATTCAGCTCTTTCCTCCACCAGCTCAGAGAGATCTGACCAACAACAGGCCTGCAGGCGCCAGCAGCCTGAGGGCAGGTGGGATCTGGGAAGGGACTTGCTGCAGGCATTCCGGGTGGCAAGTGTTTAATGGCACCTTGACAGCTTTTGTTCCACAGGCAGCCCGGGAAACTGCAGCAGAGCAGGAGGCTGTAGAGCGTCCCCTCCTACCAGCTAGAGGGGGATTTTTCCAATGCAGCATAAATAGAAAGGCATCTGTAAGTAAAACAAAGGCAAAAGACGCCAGAGCAGTGTCTGGGCAGGAGCAGCTGCCGGGCGTGAAAGTCTTCCACCTCTTTCAAG
Organism: Acanthisitta chloris; assembly: GCF_000695815.1. Taxonomy (NCBI): domain Eukaryota; kingdom Metazoa; phylum Chordata; class Aves; order Passeriformes; family Acanthisittidae; genus Acanthisitta; species Acanthisitta chloris. The sequence continues at coordinate 4,713 of NW_008659186.1, forward strand.
CACTGAGAGCAGCTCCCTCCCCTCTGCTGGGTGGGTGGGAGCACATAGTGTCCCAGCCTGAATATTCAAGGGCTTGTCTCTCCCTTTCCAGGACCAGATCCCACTTCCCAGGACCTACCACTCGTCATGTGAGACACTTTGGCGAGTTTCTTCATGACGTTATCAAGCCGCGAATGAGTGCTGTCCAACTCGTGGGAGAAGTCATCCAGCATCCTGAAGGACAGACAAGCAGGGCACTGGTCAGCAAGAGGCACATCCCTTTGGGATTTCACAGTGTGCTCACACACACTGATCAAAACACCGATCTGATCAGTGTATCACAGAGAAAAGGAATGTGGCCTGATCTCCTGGAAGCACCCAAGGGTGGGGAAAACCTGCTGAAGCAGCAGCTCTGCTTTGGTGGGAAGTAATTCAGGACTCCTGTCAGACTGATCCCTCCTGTGTGTTCATGGCTGAGCTCTACAGACTCTGCAAGGTGAGGAGTGGGGGACTTTCCTCCTTACAAGAGGAAAGTATCATTCAGAGAAAAGGAATGTGGCCTGATCTCCTGGAAGCACCCAAGGGTGGGGAAAACCTGCTGAAGCAGCAGCTCTGCTTTGGTGGGAAGTAATTCAGGACTCCTGTCAGACTGATCCCTCCTGTGTGTTCATGGCTGAGCTCTACAGACTCTGCAAGGTGAGGAGTGGGGGACTTTCCTCCTTACAAGAGGAAAGTATCATTTCTGTGATTTAGCTGAGCTCTACAGGCTCTGCAAGGTGAGGACTGGGGGACTGTCCTCCTTACAAGAGGAAAGTATCATTTATAATCTGTGATTAGCAGAGAGTGGTTAGATCTAGGTGCCAGCTCAGAGTTTAAATCTCTGGTTTTGTTAAGGGCTTGCAGTTGAAGCTACAATCTTGTTTCAGTCATCTATCAAGCAGAAGTGAGATTTGCAAGTGCTTTGAAGGTGCTTTTCAAGCTCTGTGTGGAAGTTACCCCTCCACTTCCTCCACACAGAGACCGTAATGAATCTGAAAGCCTTCCTGAATCCATACTTTGTCAATGCCATTGCACATCCAGAATCAAGGTACCAATCCAAATGTCTCCAGCCAGTGGGACTTTAAAGCTTAATAGTCTAAAAGGACAGTTTCCTTCATTTGGAGTTCCAGGGCACTTGTAAACCTTCATTCAGTGGGG
>NW_008659186.1:5908-14584 GCF_000695815.1 Acanthisitta chloris
AAGTTAGCTGCTAGTCTAGCAAGAACTTGCACAGTGTGATGATCGGAAACGGACACACCACGCTGATCACTTCCTTGAGATCAGAGGACTCTAATGCTGCAAGGCCTCACACAGGAGGTGGGTTTAAAGCTCCTCCTCTCCATCAAAGATGACATCTCTTCACAAGGGACATGGCCCTTCAGGCTCCTAGCAGCTAAACAAGGAGGGTTTTTAGGCATGAACCCTTCAAGCCCCTCTGGAAGCAGAGCTGTTAGCCTTCATAACTGGGAACTTGTTTGCAAAGGACAAGAACTGGGAAAGAAATCTAATTTATATGTAAATGGGTGGATGCAAATGACTTTGTGAGCTGCCCTTTAACCCTTTGCGTGGGTGAGGGTTATTTTTAGCTTTAATGATGAAGAGCAGCTCTGTGCTGTGTGTTTCAGAGCAGCAAGGCAGAGCTGAGAGCTCCCAGCCCCAGCAGTTATCCAGGGGCAACACAAAACCCTGTGGAGTGGGGAAGGGTCCAGTATTCCCATTACATAGCACCTCCCTCCCTTATTTATCTGCTGGCTGCCTGAGGGGGAGTGTGTGAAAAGGAGAGAGGAGGACAGGCAAGCTGGTAGCTAAGCCTGCCCTAGGTGCAGGCTTCCAAATGAAGGAGGCTGCAGTTGGATCCCTGCAAATTGCAGTACAAAATGCTTTCCAAAGGCTGGGAGAGGCTGCCTGAGAGACCAATAAATCCAAGGCCCTAACAGAGGCAGACACAGGTGTCTGAGGAGCTCCGGCTGTGTTGCATCCAGCCCCATACTGGGATTTTGTCACCACATCTCACACTTACACTGCTTGCTCCTCCAGCTCCCCACCAATGCGCTGGGACATGTTCTTCAGCACCCCGATGCTGCCAGAGACCAGCTCCAACTGCTCATCTTGCTGCTCCACAATCAGCTGGGGCCAAAGAGAAGAGAAACTGCAATTACAGGTCTGCTGCCTCCTGCAGCTGGGTTGGAGACAGCTGATCCGGTGGACAGGCACTTGTTGCCATGGCCAACATCAGCTGTGAGGCCTGAACTCAGACCTAAGCCACTAGGAATGAGGACTGCATTCCTAAGGAATGCTGGAGAGGCGACAGCCACAGGGAAAGCCTCTGTGGCATGGCATCCCCACACCACAGCATGCTGCAGCCTCCTGATATCCCTGGAAATCTAGCCTTCAGCTCAGCCATGCTGCTGAAGTGACTCTGGGAAGCCACAGGGGCTGGTGATCAAAACCTTAGCAGGGTAAGCAGGTATGGCAGTGGGCACCTGGGAGCCACACTGATGCTGTGCCTGGGAAATGCAACCTGGAATATGCTGCAGCTAACAAGGGGTTAATGGGAGTAAAACACTGTGGCAGCTTCTACAGCTAAAAATAGCAAGCCTGGCTCGGAATGTACCAGAGGAATAAGTCTGCTGATGTTTTAAGTCATTTTCAGGCCGCAGTCAAGCTAAGGATTAGATTTACCCTAGTTACCTATTTCTGAATCTTTATCTTCCTTGAGTCACTAGGTAAAAGGCGCCTGGAAGCCAGGGCAGCATCACAGGTCAGGAGCTTTAGCAGAGTTTGCCACCTCCGAGGCACTGCCTGTGTAAGGCCTGTGTTTGGGAGAGCTGCTGCACACAGGTCTGTGCCAGGAAAACTCCCCCAGCAGCTGGGAAGTGCCACGCTGGGGGTTCTCCCACAGCCCTCACACAGGCTTTCTCACTAATCTCACGGTGACAAAGGCAGGAAAAGGAAGCAAGCACGTGCTCCTGCTCCCAGCCTGTCCTGATGGAGATGCACACAAACAACAGCAATCATTTTTTTTAAGCAGGGGAAGTTGCATAAGAGAAACGGGCTCTTTTCCACTTGCAACTCTTCCAAGGATTTCAGCAATCCTTGTAGTACTGAAGCTTAATGTGCTACATCTTCCAGATCACACTGTTTGCCTTCTGAACAGAGCAGAAACCTCATGCCTCAAGGGTTAAAAACTCAGCACCAAGATGTGTGCTGTACAGGAAATGCACACAGAGATACACGCTGCAAGCAAAGCAGAGTGCTGTCAGGCTCCTGGATCCAGACCAGCCATGGACTGGAATTTTTTTGGCTCCCACAGCCCATACTTCATCCCCCCAGCACCCACTTGGCAGGCAAAACTGTACAGTCCACATGGTGCCAGCTGCCTTACCTGTTGTTGAGCTTGCTGCTCCTCGATGAAGTGTGAATTTGCTAATTGCAGGTCCCGGTCCAGACGGCTGTATTTGTCAGGTCCAGAGCTCCAACTCTGGCTCCCACTGTCTCCCAGGAGTGCCTAAACAGATGCAGAGAGCCCTTAGCAACACCCTTGTGTCTGCTCACAGCCCCTCTACAGGGTGTAGTGACAAGGCAGACATGGCAATACTCCTGTACACACACACACACACACACAGAGCATCCCTTTCCTCCTGCTGCCTTTCAGCCAGAGTGCTGTTGCAGAATAAACCAATACAATGCCAAGATAGCAGCCTGGGGAGTCTCTGCAGCCTGGGATTGCAGATATGCCTCTCCAGCAGCAGGCGAGCTGGAGCATGGCTGACAGTCAGTGTGTGCAGGAGGTCTGCACAGCACAAAGGACTAACCAAGGCCTGCTCAAGAGGCAACACTGTGTGCTAGGACATGTGAGCTGGGAAGTGTCTGGATATATTGTGTTACAGATGTATAGCTCGAACTGAACACTGAGCTACTAATGACAGAAGCTTAAGAGGGTCTGGATAAAGTACTTACCCAGTTGAGTTGGGAGCAAAATAGTGCAACATATAACCACAGCAGTGCTGTGGCTCAGGCTGCCTGTCCCTCCAGCGTGCTGCTCAGCTGTCAGCATACAAGGTTACACTTGCTACCTGCCCCACAACCTGAACAGAGAAGCTTGTGCAAAGCCAGCAGGGACGTGACTTTCCAGCCCAGTACATCTGGTTCCTGGAAGGGGAATAACATGAGGGACAGATGCTGGAGACGTGGCCCATAGGTGAAGAGCTGCAGTACTAAGGATGGGCTAGGGAGCTCTGCCCACCAGCGTGGAGGCAAGGCTGACTCATAACAACTGTCCCACAGCTCCTGGTCCCTGGCAGAAGGGGGAGAGCTGAGTGTGAAGAACAGTGAGACAGTGACCAGGCTGCTCTGTCAAGCTGAAAACAAGATGGTCTCTACAGTTCATCTGCCTTGTAAGGTTCAAGGAGAGGTGAGGAAAGCTGACAGACTGACCACGCAGGAAGCCAGCAGGACATCTGGCTTTGTCTGCTCCCGAGACACTGAGCAAGCTCCTCGTTCCCTCCAGTTTGTGGCAAGCACAGCTACTGTTTATTTAATGTGGTGCACTAGTTTTGCTGCAATGAAAGGTCTCTGCCAGCCTTAGCTGTGAGGGTCAAGTTGCTAGCCAGCCCTTCAGACACAGAGCCCAGCACAAGCCTCACGGCCTGGAGGGAAGGTGAGGGGCTGGGAAGGGAGAGGAAGGCGGAAAGGGGAAGTCAGTTTCCCTGACCAGATGTCGTGGTGTGAGCTGGGCCATATGGTCTCCTGCAGCTAGCAGGAACCTCGTGCAAAGGAAAAGGAGCAAATCACAGAGGAAGCTACAGACTTGTCTGAGCAGGGTGTCAGGGCCTTTGCTGCTTCAAGTGTTTGCCAAGCACATCAGTTAACACTGTCATAAGCTCAGCAATCAGCTCTGTGCTTCTCAGTGGCTTGTTGCAGTTTGTTGTTTTTGCCACGAGTGGTAAGGCTGATGCAGAACAGACAAGTTAAGTGCACGAAGCACACACCAACTTTTACTGAGGTGGCCCTGGAAGCCAGATCTCCTTACAGCCTCCCTGTCAGCCAGGGAGGAGCACAAGCTGCATCTATTTCTATTCCTTAGGTTACAAGTGCACACAACCCGAGACTCCTTGAGCTCCTTCCACCTTCTTACACGGCTATTACAAGAGGCAGCTGTGTGAAAGGATATTGCACCATCTTGGCTCCTAAATCCAGCAGAGCGCAGGATTACATTCACTGACATGGATTCTGAGCCGGTTCCCCCCGAGGAGGAGGGAGATTTCCCTTTCCACAGGATGATGCAACGCTGACAGTTGTACACAAGCAGATCTGAAGACAGAGACAGATGGCGAGTGCTGACTTACTGTTTTGAGAGACAGGCTTGGAAGAGAGTGGCAGCAACGTGCCTGTGAGAACCAGCTCTCTCAGGTCAGCCAAACAGACACAGCTCAGAGACACAGCTTGGCTGCAGCACGCAAGCCCCCTCCCAGAACAAAGGTTTGCAAGGGGATGAAGTACAGACAGGATATATATTGTAACAGATATATATGTTGCCAGTTTCTGGTTCTCACCTGCCTGTTTTTCCTTTCAGCCAGTGCCTGCACGGAGGAGTTTGACATCTGATCCTTCATATCCTGTTTGTTCAACAAAAGAAGCAGCATGTGAGCATGGGATTTGAGGTGATAGGGTGCTACAGGATGTCTATACCCAGCAAGGCTCCTTTAGGGGGAATGAGGGAAGGGAGATTTTCTTGGAAAACATACAGTTTTGAAGAGTATGGAAGCACATCACAGAAAGTTTCCTTGCACTTCATTGTTTAACTAATACTAAAATCAATGGCAATGAGGTATTTTGAAAATGCTCATTATTTACTACTCATCTTGCTCCAATACAACCAGAAACACTTTGCTTTGCATAATATTAAACTAATGTTCCCATTGATAGAGTGTAACAAAGAGTCATGTTTGTCAAGGCCTTGGATGCCTGTAAGTCCCCGTGCTTCATTCCCAGTTATCTGGTTTTATACTGCATGGGATGATGTAGATTTCCTGACCTGTGGACACCCTCTCTGACTGTGCCTACATTTTCTCCTATCCATTAATTTTGCTGTGGAGTTCCTGCAGAAGGTCACCAACCACAAGACACTCCCCATCACAAGGCAACGTAGCCTAGTTTTCATGTATTAGCAAGTAGATCTGGCAGAGACTGATCCACCAGCACAGCTCTGATGTCACCAGAACATTCAGGTGTGTTTTACTGTTCAGAGATGTGCAACACATCACTGAAGAGCACCAGATTCCACTCGGTTACTTCTCACTGGCTAATGCAGGGGCTGCTGTACACCAGGAATTCCCCCATCGAAGCTAGAAATCAGCTGCATAACACCACTAACACATTTAACAGTAAGAGACACTGCTCCAAAAGCCATTAGCCAGCAGTTTTCTGCCAGGAGAAGAGGACCATAGAGCAGGCTTGCCTGATCCTGCCTGTCTGGGAGTGGACTCCACTGAGGGCTAGGCAGAGAGCACATGCCTGCTACCTGGGGCCAGCATGGTTTTGGGATCAGTTCCCAGGCAGCAAACCTTAGGAACTTCATCCAGACTGCAGGTAGAGTACCAAGCCTGCTGCCAGCCCCAGCAATGCATTCTGCAGAGCAGAATCATGAGAGACAGCAGAAACTAAGCTATACTCAGTGTAGCTACTAATACAGAGAAAATTTCCTAACTAGCAGCTTGTTACCAGACAGGGAAGCTTTTGGGAAGTCATTTCTTCTCTATTTACTGCCAGCAAGTTGTTAAAAACCCCTTTTTGTTTTTGAAGTGTCAGCTTAAACTAGAAAAACATCTTCCTTGAGTTAAAAATAAATCTAGTGGTTGTTTGGGCCACTTTGCAGGGGTAGGAAGTTGAAGTCACCACGTCAACAACACCAGGTTTCAACCATCTGTCTGTGTTCAAAGTGGACTCCCTGGGTTTGAAAACTTCTGCTACAAATGGTCAGGACGGTTGCAATTTCCTTCAACTCTGAAGGGAGGGAGGCTCCAGCCTTCCCTGCATTGCAGAGGAATTTCTACTCATCCTCCTCACTTACTACAGGTTCCCAGGCTTGCTCTTGCAAGAGAGAGGTGTGAAGACTTCAAGGGGCAGCAGCAGAAAAGGAGGGAATGCCATGGGGCACCTGCACCTCCAAACCCATCTGGGCAGCAGGGGGAAGACAAGCCTGGGCCAGAGCAGGTTTGTTCTCTGCTCTCCAGTTCAGCACGGAATGGACACAACCTTTCCTCTTTTCTGCCACCTGATCACCCCCTTGCCTTCCCCAGGGTCGGATCCCAAGCCCACACTCCTTACCCTGACCACCTGCCGTGTGCTGGTGATGAAGGCTTTCCGGATACCCAGTTCCGTGGCATCGAGGTTGAATTTCCTTGGGTTTGCCTCAACAATACGTGGGCACCGAGTCAAGGAGTTCTTGGAAGGGGTGTTGAGTACATGGATACACAAAGCCTGAGGTCAGCCAAGTGGTCCCTGTGCTGTGCCTGTTCCCTAAATTTCATTAGCAAAGTAGAGAACACTGGAGGAAAACCAGACATGGCAGGAATGTACTGTGCAGTACATGCACCAGTGAGAGGTTTCTCCCTTCCGTGTTTGTGTTTGGTTTTGTGATGCTGTGCAGGCTTTCAGGAGTCCTCAGATGAACACAAGGGAAAACGATTATTTCTGGAAGGCAGCCTAGAGCATGACTGACTCTGCAGAAATCCAGGTTCATACAACACAATGGGCTCTCTAGAACAAAGCATCTTAGAATATACCTTGTAAAAAGGGGAACGAAAAGGCAAAAAGGAAAATCCTTTTGCTGAACACGTTTGCCTTAATTTCCCATTTGCAGTTTAAGAACGTAAAATTCATTGCCAAATAGTCCTGATTTCTGCAAAGAGTGGCAAGCACTGGTACTTGGGTATTTAGTACAACTTGGGAACTGCACGCCCCTACCTCCAAAGGGCCACAGAAAGGATATTAATGGTTTCATCCAAGTCTTCCAGGTCCCACTCGATGCTCCGCAGGTTGTTCCTGAGTTCATTAGTGGTCCAGTCGATTTCTTCTCTTGTGGCGATGGAGGGATCCTGCAAGAGCTCTGTCCACCTCTGGAAGAGCCCCTGGGCAGTGTTCACAGCCTTCTGCACCTCCCTGCAGCCGGGGGGAGCGAGGGGAAGCCAAGAGATTGTCATGGGTTGCTCTGCAGCAGTGACACTGGGACAGCCCCTTGTCTAGCCCAGCAGGGAAGCCACAGAACATCTTTCCTTCAAACAACTTCTAGTTTATTTTGTAAAATAAGGATTTTCCCTACCTGCTGGACAATCCTGTCTCTTGCTGCAGCACAAAGTGCTGAGCAACAACAACTCACAGCTCAGTTACTAATGAAGGGACCTATTTTTTCCAGGGAAGCTGCTGCTAAGTGTCACACAGGCAAGCCAGGGCAGAGGGGCTGAACAAGGCAGCTCTTGGGCAATCCATGTTTTGCATTCCTCTGGACAGCTAAGGCCCTTGACTGCCCATGTAAGATCCCCCAAGGGCACGGGGAGTTACAGGAGCTGTCCCCACACCACAGCCAGGCAGACTGTTGAGTGCAGCACAGTTTATTTTAATTCAGCATTTAAAAAAATACACAGCTCTCCTACACTGGCTTAGGGAACACAAGTTTTTTCTGCTGCTCTAAGCTCTTTGGGAGATGAGTGCATTCACAGCAGGGGAAGAGAGGCTTTGCTGACAGCACTGAACGCTACTCTGCTGGTTTGGGGCAAGTGGGTCTGTAAATTTGGGTCACGGCCCGTCAGGATGGTTATCTGTACTTAAAATTTCTCTGGACCCAAGTTGTGAACAGCTCCCCCAGGTTCACAGGGAGTTGGGATGAAGAATGAAGATGGGATCAGACTGTGCTGGTATGAAAAGTGGCCACCATGAGCTTGCCCATGTCAAATGCAGGTGTTCAACCCCAGTGAAGGGAAGCAGGTTATCAGCAGGGGAAGCCCACTGAGCCCTCACCCTGCAGGAGTGCCAGGACTCTGTGTTTCACCAGGGCCTGAAGTACCCAAAGTGCTGTCTAAGCAGCACTCTCAGCACCCTGACATGTCCCTCCTCTCCTCGCACGCCTACAACTCTGAGTATGCCACATACAGTGCCCTCGAGTCAGCAGCCCACACTCGGGATCTGGAAGACTTCACTCCCTCCACTACTTGCCAGCAGAAGTTCAGTTTTGTTTTGTTAATCTGAACACACTTGTGGAAGTACAAGGAACACAGAGTTGGATGTAACTCTGATGGGAGGAGTTACAAACACCAGGGAAGCAAACTAAAGGCAACTCTGGTGGCTCCACTACCACCACCAGCCCCTTCGACCCACCAGGTAATTGTTAACCCTGGGAGCAGCAGCACATCCCTGGGAGAGGCATCACATCCTTCTCCCCTCTCTGCATGGCATGGGATCCTCTCTGGAAAGTTTGACAGGATATTCGCTCCCCACCCATGGCAGCTCCTGTTTTCCCCCCTCAGCACTGGCTGAACCTGGCAGAGGGACCCACTTTCCCTGGCTGCACCAGCATCCCTGCCCACATCTCCTGTGCTCCCACGGCATTCCCCACTCTTCCCTCTGCTGCTCCTGCGACATGGGGCAGAACACCAGCAGGGCAGTGAGTGATTTTTCACCCTGATCACCACCTTCCTTTGACTACCTTAGGTTAGCGTCCTCCTGCACTCAGGCTCTTCTCTGCTTAGGCTCTTCTCTGCTCGCTTCCTCTCCTGCCCATTGTCTGTCCCCACACTTCGCTCCCTGCTCCTTTCCGCCTGGTCACCCCAGCCAAGGCCTCACGGAGCTGCCACCCACGAGCATCCAGCTGCAGGGACA
>NW_008659187.1:0-22495 GCF_000695815.1 Acanthisitta chloris
ATATATATATACACACGTACTCACACAACCAGTTTGATTTTGACTAAACCATGATCTGGGTACACTGCGAATCCAGAACACCAGGCTATTTGCTTAATGTTCTCATTTGACTTCCCAGTGATAGTGAAAATTACTGGTATGATGACTCCAGGGGCCAACATACACAAAATCAGGGTTTGTGCCTGAGCTGTGTCTCAGTGGGAAGAGTCCCAGAAGGGACACAAGGAAGCCTGGTCCCTGCTTTCAAAAAGAAGAAGGAACTCATCTGCCACGCTGTCCCCCTGAAAAATGGCAAGAGAGAAGTTCCCCTTTACTTCCATCTCTCCCAAGAAGGGACTGGAGCTAGTCAGTGTTTGGGTGCTAGGTACTGTGTCCAGGGACACAAGCCCAGACTGATCCCATCTAACTAAAGGCACCTGAAGCGGAGCACGGAGATGAACAGCACCATATAAGCATTGTATTTTGTGACTTTCTGATGTACAGGAAAGACAGATTTCTCCTATGAGCAGTGTAGATCTTTAGGCTGTTAGTGCTCTTTATTTTTCCTTTTTGCACAAGCTGCATAGGTTTTTTTACATGACCTTACAGAGATGAAGAAGGATCCTCTGATACCACACCATGATTTACACACAGAATAGACCTTAGTAGGAAACACCATACTTGCCTGTACTCTATTAAAACCCGTAACTGTTACTAGATAAAAACCCCATGCAATGCATTTAGGAAACTAACGTTCTTTCATCAGATCCACTTACTTGGGTTTGGAGGGAAGAGTGTGCAGCTTTTGCAGTGAATTATTTCTTTGACTACAGGCACATCTGTTGGCGGTGGTGGCGGCACTAATCCCATGCCTGGTATCATTGGGTTAATTGGAGTGATTCCAGTCATCATGCTAAGGCTTGGATCAAAGCCTGGTACACAGATTGAATCTGTAAATGTATAACATAAAATCCTGGCTTATAAATCTTGAAACTACTTGTTACAATTTTCTTGCACAGACAGCTTCGCTTTAGGTGTTGGTTTTTTTTGTTTCCGCGAGCATCCCTGTTAGAAATAGGAGACAGGAAAAGGAAAACTGGAAAAAAAAGGCAAAGAAATAAGGAAGAGAGAGGGAGAGGGAGAGGGAAAGGGAAAAGGAGAGGAGGAGGGAGAGAGAAAGGGAGAGGGAAAGGGAGAGAAAGAGGGGGAAGCAGAGGGAGATGAGAAGGGAGAGGGAGGTGCTTTTTCAGTGAAATAAACTATGCATAAAGACAGGAATGTTACATAATCTAAAAAATATTAACATGACTGAGTAAAACACAGCACATTAAAGTGTAAAACCATGCACCATGAATATCTGCTATTATCTGGAATGCAATTTTCTGTTTCATAATGCTACTGTGGTGTTTACATTGCCTTCTGACCAAAGCGTACAAAGAATATAATTTAACATTGATATACCCTGCCCTCTCCATCTAATTGTCAAACAGATTTATCACAACATAGCCTTCTCACATAAGTGACCTTGATTTAGAAACACTACAGAGAAAGACGAATATCTCGCTGTTTTATAGAAGTCTAGTTAGCCAAGACTTCTAACCATTTTACTGTGGAGTATGGATTTTCAGCTGCATAGAATGGGGTCTTTTTGAGCCTTGGAATTAATTCCTTCTTGTCCTGTTATTTAATCGGATTAATAGATTCTCTTCAACACATGCATTATTAACATATACCACTACAGCCTCATAATGTAAGATGCATATTTGGCAAATGTTACTCTTTCTCCCTCCTGATCTCTTTGCCAAGACTTCCATACATATTACTTAAAGCTGAAAGATTTATCAGGGAGCACCAGTGCTGTAACACCAAGAATTGTAATAAGCAGATGTTTCAGAGGAACTGAGAGCCAACTTCTGAAATTTGCTTTCGTTAAAAACGAGGCTTTGGGTTTCTTGAGGCATAATGAATAAAATATTTTGAGAGACCGATCTCTTTGTTGGCATAACACTGCCGCTATTTGGCATCATCAATTATTTAAAAGAAGAGAGTTACTTTGGTGTTCTACAGATTTTCTGCTGAGTTTTCTGGCTAGCAACTGGAAAGTATTTAATGATACATGTAAACGTGGGGTTTGGTAACTCAGGAGCTTGTTTATTTTGATGAAGCAAAGAGGGAAACAACTCCTTCTCCAGCAATAAATATATATACATATGAAATTTGAACTAATTTGTTACAATTGTTCATGGCATGTGACCAGAGAGAGACCAGTTTCTTCATCCTAAATCTGCTGCTGAAAAGCTACGTGGCCCTGCAGCCCTGAGTCAGCCCTCTGACCTTTCTGAATCTTCATTTCTGCATCTGCAAAACAGGCACAATAATACTCAGTTCTAGTAAGGATTAGCTCACATTTTTATAGCACTTTGCAGATGTAAAGCACTCTGTGGGGGCTGAAAGTTAGCATTATTACTCCTGTGAAACATGTGTAATTGTCCTCTCCCGGAAGGACAGCTGAGGATTGAGAATTTCTGCTCTAAGAGAGCTCATATCTCTCTCAATTGCATGCTCCCTGCTCTTCATGCACTGTCTGGGAGCCTTCACCACCTTCAGGCAGTTCTGTACAACAAGTGTAGCAAGTGCACAGCAAGCAAGGATTTGCTTTAGGCTTATTGAAGACTAGTATTAATGAAAAGTCATGATATTACATTACTTTTTTTAATAAGTGGGCTCATGAAAAAGAATTTGCTCTGGATGTGATGCTTTTTTTTCAGTATTGATGTATATGCACTGCTTTTCAGATTAAGCTTTGAAACTTGGAGCCTGTCAGTTATTCCATGGGATGCAGTGGTGGCTATATTAAAGATTCATGTTTAGTGAATTCTGGGAGGTAAAGTCAGAGGTGAAAAGGCAACACACAATTCAAAGAAGTCCTTAGGCTATGCTTATAATCTCAATCTTATTTTTTAAAGTCGACTTCTGTCAGTCATAGACCATCCTGTGCAGCCCTCTCCAGCTGCAAGTGGAACTCCAACACTGCAACTCACTGATAAAGCATCCTGCATAGCTCTGTGGCATGCAAAGAGGAGCACTGCAATAGTACTCAATGCACCGTGTCGTACTAGTCCTCTCCTAGGATCAGGAAACACCAAGTGAGGCATCTCACACATTCCTTTGAACGAGTGTAGGATCAGCTACAGCCTAGCCAGATACGAAATTTCATAATGAATCCAATATCCATAGTAGACCTGAAGCATTCTCAAGCAGGTGTACAAGATGTTGGACAGAAGGCAAAGTTCTCCTAGTCCTATATGCACCTTTCAGCCCCATGTCACAGCCAAGGAAAAGCATACTCATCTGGCAACTGCTATCACAAGTTGTATTTAACTATTGCTGTTCTCTCCTTAAGACAAGCACCAGATACATTTCAGCTTCTCTACAGGGCTAACAAACTGAAACAACAGCTAACTCTGCCCAAATCACAGACACATGCTCTCACCCAAAGCAAAGAAGGCAGGTTTCAATAAGGTAGAGTTTTCTGAATAGTCTTTGGCAGTGGTGCAGATACAGAGAAAAACAAATCTAAGGGAGATATCAACAAGGAAACTCATGTGCACAAACACGGGGAGAGACAGCTTTTAGGATGCAAGCTAATCAAAGCAGGTTTGTGATTTAAGTGGAAGAAAATTATTTGCCATTAATTCCTGTCACATCCAAAGAAATGTGACTTTGTAAGTAACCCTGCCTGTGTTAAATAAGTACATGGCTTTGTCATCAGTTTCTGTTACAACTGGAATCAATCTACAAGAGCACGAACAGAGTGCTGGGGGCCAACAGTCATGAAATGTCCTTCTAGGTGTGCTGGGACTCCGTGCCTTCAGAAGGTGACTGTGCTGAGGTATATTGAAAAGGACTCAGTCAATAATTCTTGAAATCTAATTCCACATCTTGCAGGCACTAATCCAAACCCCGCTAAGGTCAATAGCAAGACTACTGAAGGCACAAACAGATTTTAACCCAGACCAGGTTTACTTTCTCTGTCCTCTTGAATAAGTTGCTTCATTTTCCCGATGTGTTAAATTGAGAATGAAATGCTTTCATATATAGCATGAGCACTGAGAGGATGCACAGGTATCAATCGTAGAGCATCCTGGAAATAAAAATCATTCTCTGAATACTAAAAACTATTACCATGCATTGCAGTGATGGAAAATTCAGCTGGATTTCTGAACAGTGAAGATCTTGTTCGGATGCCCATAGAGATTGGTGCTGCTTGCATCTACAGAGAAGCTGATGCATGCCACCTGCATATTGCTGACAAACTATGAAAAGAGACTATAGATGGGATGTCCAAAGGAAATACTAGTTTGGACTCTAAGGTGCAGAGAAAAAGGAACTGATATAGTCACTGGAAAGGAAAGTCAATAAATTTGCCACATCTGCGATAGGATCTAGAAGAATCCCAGGTTTAACTATATTAATGCTATTGAGTGGAGCAATAATAGAAGTTGGATATATAGCTCTTGTCTAGAAACAAGGGATGATCATCCATCAGCACCACCACTGCAGTCTGCTCCACATCCTGGCATAATGCCTATTTGGAGCAGGGCCAGGACACCAAAGTTAGTAGTGAAGGCAACTCCTGTTGAACTTAGTGGTAAGATTGTTGGTCTTCAGAATCATAGAAACTGATAGAGTTATGCAGGATTCCAAAAAATGGGAATCAACCCTGCTTGCGTATGGTTTTTTAACAGATCCATTTAGAGACGTGATTATAAAGATATTGTAGACATTAATATGTTACACTAAACACAGAGATACATTACATTTATATGCTACACATGCAAAGAGTTAAACAAGCAATATTTTATGCTTTCAGTGATCATAGCATTATTTTTAAAGGGATCTATACATATAGTTATGCAGCGAGGTAAAGGTTTCTGGTCTCCTGGAATTATAAAAAATAACTTGGCAGAAGAGAGAAAATTTTCATTTGAAAAATGTTAATAAATAATTGCTAAATGAAATCATTAAAATGGAAATGATAAAGAACTTCCAGAATGAAAAAGCACATGGTGTTCAAGTTAGAGTCCCTGTAGATACTAGATAAACAGCTTGAATATTCACACATTTCTACAAGAAAGTAAAAGTATTGAACATCAACATTGTTCTATGTCCATACAAGTAAACTCTTAAGTCCTTCTGTTTTGGATGGTGACATGCTGCTCATGGCTTGAGCCTGCCATTAGCTAAGGTATCTGATTATCTAAAGCTTGATGGTTTCTCATGCTCCTGAAGAGCTGCAGTAACCAACACTGTGTATTTGCAGTGAGAGCTAAACACATAGGAATGTTTTCAGATTGCTGAGGTGCTAGATGGATTTTAAAGCAAAAATCTAACCTAAATCAAATTTAGGTAGAAGTCCATGTTCTACCTAAATTTGGCAAAAGGAGTTAATTCCTGTTTCATCTAATAAGAAATTGGCACGGTGGAGAACAATTAAAACCTCTGGAGAACAAATATTTGGAATTGGCAGTCAGAGTGGAAACAAGAAAAATCTTCTTGAACACTTGTAGTAGTTTTTAAAGCACTTTTTTCTTTCAAGTGGAATAAAGGAAGAACAAAACATTTCACACGAAATCTTTGAGTCTGGAAAAAGCAGAAGAACAACAAAATCCCTTTAATACTGGCTGTCTTCTAACACAGTATGTAGTGTAAAACAATTGCTTTTATTAGGGTCCATTTTGGAAAAGGGCAGGAACAACTTTGACATCCATACAAATAGCCACACAATCTTGGAGAAGCATCTTCCTTTCCTTCTTTGGCAATGGTTGCCGTCTGAAGCACCTTTTGTTTGCACTCTGCCCAAGTAACATGGCTGCAAATTCCTGCCAATAGTGCTTTTGAGTATTGCACTCCATCACCAATACTGTGTGCTGGATTGAGCTGAAGTAGTGTTAACTTTCTTCACAGAGGCTAGTATGGGGCTATGTTTGGGTTTTGTGTGGAACACAGAATTGATAATGCAGAGATGATTTTGTTATTGCTGAGCAGAGTTTACACAGAGCCAAGGCCTTTGCTGCTTTCCATACTGCCACACTGGCAAGGAAGTTGGGGGTGCATGGGAGACTGGGAGGAGACACAGCTGGGACAGGTGACCCAAACTGACCAAAGGGATATTCCATACCATAGGACATCATGCTCAGTATATCAGGTGGGAGGAAGAAGGAGGAAGGGGGGACATCTGGAGTGATGGCATTTGTCTTCCCAAGGAACCGTTACACGTGATGGGGCTCTGCTCTCCTGGAGATGGCTAAACACTTCCTGCCCATGGGAAGCAGTGAATTAATTCCTTGCTTTGCTTGTGTGTGCAGCTTTTGCTTTCTCTATTAAACTGTCTTTATCTCAATCCATGAGTTTTTGTAGCTTTTACCCTTCTGATTCGCTCCCCCATCCCGCTGTTGGGGGAGTGAGTGAGTGGCTGCGTGGTTCTTGGCTGCTGGCTGGGCTTAAACCATGACGTACTGTTACCACCACATTTCGACCAGTCCTTACCACAAGTTACTTATCTGCACAAAATTACTTTTTAAGGGCATAATCCCCTCCATGATTCACAGTATTAGCCCTTGGATGTGTCATTTGTTTTGCCTACAACTGCCAATTGTTTCTGGGGTGTTTTATGACATCTGCCAAGTTATATTTCTGTTGGATGCATAAGAACACCCATATGCACAAACAGGGATTTGTTTGTGTGCCCCTACTCGCACACATGGAAGGTTTCCACCATGGACATCGTCAGCCACATGGCTCAGACCTGCTGGTTGAACACACAGAGAGATGGTGAGTGGTGAAAACAATGACCTGAGTGCAAAACAGCTAAGAAAAATAATAAATATTAAAAAGGTCCTCATGGCCTGGGAGTGATAATTTTACACCTACAAAGAGTCTATTTTCTGCTAGGGAATGGAGTTGCTTGCCAACATGCATTGCAAGGATTAGGACAGTCCAGGCAGCAGCTGGAAATAAATGCAGTAAGGTGCTTGTTAAACTTTGCTTTCTGTGAAGAAAAAAAGACTTCTGGAGACTAGAGATTTGATTGTGTTCTTCAGAAACGCCATTGCTGAGTATTTTGTGACTGAACATACAGTTGACTTCTAAAAGCTGAGATTAAAATTTTCCTGAAAAGAGGAAAATCTAGTACAGAGTCTGCCTCCCTTATAACAAACACATAGATATATACATACATGTATGTATTAACTGGCAGTAGCAAAGAAAGAGTTGCTTTTTTTTTTTTTTCTCTGAAATGAAGAAAGTACCTTGTTAGAGACAGGTAAATATATTCTAAAAACTTCCTGTATTTTTATCTCAAATTCTCCCTCAAAACTGTGGTTTGTCAGTGTCTTTATCCTCATGTCGATCTCATTCTTTCACTATCAGCAACTAAGAATGAATATTCAGCTGCAAGCTAGAGATCAAGGCTGGATTACTGTTTTCTCTGGTCCTTCAAATCTTAACATCTTCTGGGTTTCATCAAGTTTTTGGTGGAATTGATTCATTTGGTCAATATTATAGTGCTTCCCTCATAATAGCAGGCCTTCTTCACTGGAAAAAAAAAGAAGACAAAAGTGGCAGTGGCAGTACAGCAACAGATCAGTAATGTCTGAAAGAGATGTGCCAGTTTAACTTGGTGATCCATCAGGAGGAGACCAGTTGTGAAGCACTGCTATCAGCCCCAAAGTGGTAGACCTTGGAACGCAGCAGCATGGCAGCCACCTGCATCTTTGAGTACAGTTCCTTGACTAGTTTAGACACCATTAAACTTCTAGATTTCTCTGTTTCTAAAATAGATGCTGGATTATCTGGTAAACGTACAGACACATTCCAATAACAAATGAGGGATGAAAAAGTCTGACAGCTCCTCCATTTGACCAGCATAACCACTGTTATCCTGCCTCAGAGCAAACACCATTTGACTGTGGCCAGTAGCACATGCCTAGGGCATCAGAATAAGAAATAGGCAGATAAAGAGAAAGCGATTTTTAGCTCATATACATTGAGTGCTCACATATTGCCAGTGATAGAGATCATAATTGAACAATCCTTTCTAGCAGGCACCTGTACCATATGACTTGATTTATACCTTTTCACTAAATCCTACTGTGTACCTATTTATATTTTAGCTATTTGAACCTGTTCATACCTCTGGCTTCCACAGTCTGCTAGTGTGTAGCAATTGAGTTGGGAATCATGCTTCCTTTCCTTTGCTAAAACAAGGTATTTGGCAGTTCTGGGTACACCTTCTAATTCTTTTATCCAGATAAATCATGAATTCTTTATTCACTTTATCCACAAGATTCCAGATTTTACTTCTGCTTTTACATTTTGCCATCTGTTTGGCAAAGTGATCTTTGTATCTGCAGAACTGCTACAAAGGATTATGAATATGGAACCTCTGACTGTGGCCCCTTTTAAAATCATGAGAAGGTAACTGCAAGGGCAGAGATGTCTCTGTAGGTGCTCATCTAGTCCTGAATCTTTGAAGAACTAAGCACTACAGGCATGGACAGATGCCCTTAAACAGATGCTGCACAAACACAATCAATGAGGCATCATGTGACCATAGGGCTCCTGCAGAAGTAAGGTGCATCAACATGCATGTGTGTGTGTGTGTGTGTGCGTGTGTGTGTGTGTGTGTGTACATGCATGCACATGTATATTTGGAGGAGTGGAAAGGAGTGAATAAAGAAGGGGCAGAAAAATCACCTCCAGTTGGCCAGGGGATCCATCTTAACACAATTCAACAAGAGCTATATTCTGCGAAACAAGAGTCTGCTCTGTAGCAAACACAAGTCTCTAAGGGAGTTTTGACAAAAAGAGGAGGTGAAGAGGAATCCAGATGAATATTTCTCATTAATAATCAATGAAGCAATAACTTATGTGAACTCTACAGCGTCTGCCAGACCCACTTCATAAACAAAGCCCTTGTAGCATCATCAAAACACTTGTCACTTGAAAATTACTTCTATAAGACATCTATCACTGATGAAGCTTCAGGGCTATATTATTGTACTTGCTTTTTTGAAGAAAGCACTGTGTCTGCACAGAGGAATAGATTACAGCAGACAATCCCGAAACTTTAGATGCTGTTCTTCAGCACTGGTTATGCTGTAGCTGAAAACACAAATCTGGCCTCCTCTTGATCCCTGCCCACAAAATGATATGACAAACACTGTATTTAGAGCAATATACATAACAAAGACTAAATTTAAGAAAACCACCTTCTCTTTTTAAAAGCAAATCATGGGGTGAATCACTCCTGGTTCATCCTTTATTGCCTCAGCACTTGGCACAACAGGACCTCAATCTTGTTTAAAGCTTCTAATGCAATGCAAATAATAGGAGAGAATAACAAATAATAATAATACAACAAAGTGTTACGACAATGGATGCCACTCTCCTCCGCAGATGCATTTTCAACATCGTTGTGTAAAGAAATCTACAATGTAACATTATTTTTATTACTGTTTCTGCCTATGGATAGCAATCAGTGCCGTTTTTACCTCAAAGGGGTCTCAAGTACTACCTGCCCATGGTGAATCTATTTAGTTTCCCCGCAGAACAGCTCTGCGAAGAAGTACCTGACAGGCAAACCTGAGAATGAGCTGGAAAACTCAGGACTTAATGTTGAGGGAGCTTGATGATGGTTTGTCAGTTTTTCCATGGTTGACAGCTGCATGTGTAAGAAGTTAAGCCAGAAAAAAAGTGACTAATCTTAGTTCTCCATTCACAATCAGCTGTTCTTTCATTTATAAAACCCTGTTGCCATTGCAGCAGAAACTTGTGGAGGTGAAAACTGAAGGGGCAAAAAGCAGAAAAATAGGAAGAAAGGAAAATGTAAAGAGAAAAATCCAAAGAAATGCAGGGCAAGAGATGAAAGAGAGGGAAAGATGAACAGACAGCAATATTGTTTGGACCCTCTGTGTCCATGCTTTATCCACAGGCTGGTTTCACCTGTGCCAGGATTCTGAAGGATTCATGAGTTTATAGCACCTCACAACACCCAGAGGGCTGGGTGCTGCTTAAGAACCATTCCACAGAGTAGGAACAATGGGCTTCCTCCATCTTCTCATCAATAAATCACTTCATCATATGGGATCAGTCACAAGTTAATTGTGAAGAAAATAACAAAAATGCAAATTCAGCACGGTGCCACCTGATCCCCAGTATATGACTCCTAGGCTGGTTTGTGAGAATATGGGACCAGCCAATATGCAAGATGCAATGTAATACATTGCCTATACACTGTAAAATGTGCACAGTTGTTATTTCTTGACATTCGGAAGTCTTTGTGCACTCATTATATGTTGCTTGGGATAATACTCTCCAGTTTTGTGATTCTTCCTTCCATTTCTCCAGTTTTAAGCCCATCACAGTGGGCTGTTTAGTAAGGCTAGCCTTAGCCAAACCAAGTAGTCTCTCTAAGCAACTTCCACTGGAAGCTATTCAATCTGTTTGCCAAATAAACCTGTTCCTAAAGAAAACTTTGCTACATTCCTTGAAAATGAGATCACCCTTCACTTCAAAACCCTAGAAGATGAGAAAAGAAATAAATAAAACATGATTATACAACCTAGGAACTGTTAATGAATTTTTCTTTGCTTGCTACCTAGGAAGGTGCTGTATTCCAGAAATTTGAGAGGCATTTTACAGGCACAAAAAGAAAAAAAAAAAAGGTTATTGGAAGATATAAGCTCCTAAGATGCAAATGAATACTGAAAAGAAATGAGAATTAGGAAAAATTTAAATTCCCAAGCTACATTAATTCTGAAATATATCCCTTGTAATAAGAGAAACATAAAAAGCAATGGTAAAATACCACCTTTAAGGATATTAATGTGACCTCAGAGAAAAGGGGTGGGAAAAAATGAAATTCAGACATTCCACTGGACATTTTCCAAATGAAAACAAAAGGGACTCATTTTTCTCATGGAATCATGAAAGAAGTTCTGGCTATTAAGCTGGAGTTGTTGTGTGGATTCTTGAATCTGTGGAATGCATACAAACACTCTCCTTGCCTTTCCAGGGTCACAGGTGTAACAACAGCCTTGCCAGAACTGGAAAGAAGCTGTACAGCCCAGAAAGGTCTATCCGCCGCATGGTGAAGTTCTCACAGAAACACAAGAAAAGCTGTGTTCTGACAGACTGAAGGATCCTTCTAACCCTCTTGCCCAGAAACCTGCCTCCAACAGCAAATCCCTAATTTTGTTTAGTACCAGAACAGAACAATTCTAAGTGACACCTCCTTACAATGTTCTCCCAATCTCCAACACTCTGCAGCTCAGGGGCTTCCTAAGCCAGAGGAAGTTACGTGTCTCCTTCAGATATATTTTTAGATGAAAAGACCGATGAGCTTTATTGCATGGGATGTATTTCTCTTGGTGTCATTACAGAAGATGACAGAAAGTTGTCCTGGGAAATCAGCTGGAAAATCTCGAGTGACGGTATTTCAAACTTTTAACCAAGTTATTCTATATGCATGCTTCTCTTTCAAAAGCCTGAGCAAACAGGCATAACAGAGACTGAAACCATAATTTTAAATGATTGTTTCTGGTACTATTTTCCTAGTTTCTTTCATGTTAAATCACTGAAATAACTGTGTCCAAATTCCTAAACCTAAAGCATCTTTACCTGCAGAGTATGGGAAGGAGGATAAGTAGATTAGAATATTAGCTGCAGTAAATATTTGCTGTCTGTAAATGAATGCAGTAAGAAATCTTGCTATTTTGTATTATCCTCCACTAGAACTGTTTGACCTCCATACGGTTTATGGCAGTAACTTGTAGGACAATATTTGAATGCTCTGTGCATGAGCAGAATACTTGTTGGGCTTGAATTTGATTAACTAACTGTTGAGTAAGTAATAAAGTGGTACTTAGTGAATTAATAAACTGTTTATTGGTTAAGAATTAACCAAGAATCCTATCTTGAGAATACTATGCTACATAAAACACGATCTGAAATGAATCCAGAATTGATAGCAGCAAGTAATGCTCCTGAGTGTCTGTAGAAAGAGCTACATGAATTAAACTCCAATTCTCCATGAAAAAGCTATTTTGGTTAGATTTTTGCTTTAAAATCCATCTAGCACCTCAGCAACCTGAAAACATTTCTATGTGCTTAGCTCTCACCGCAAATACACAGTGTTGGTTACTACAGCTCTTCAGGAACATGAAAAACCATCAAGCTTTAGATAATCAGATACCTTAGCTAATGGCAGGCTCAGGCCATGAACAGCATGCTTCCATCCAAAACAGGACTTGAGAATTCACAGAGCTCATAGGCAGATATTGCCTGAAGTCTAGGTAACCATGTAGGGAAGAAGAGAGTGAGCTGTGGTGACGAGAGAGCTTGTACATAGGTGTAGAAGACAAAGGATGTAAAATCAAGCACTATGGGCAACTTAAAGAACAAACATTTTGTATTGAGCAGTATGGTATGAAAGCTGTATAAACCAAGAGAAGGAAAAGTACCATCCAAAGTACTATTCCTTTTATATTCAAAAGAGGAAGAAGGGCAAAAAAGACCATGGAATTGAGTCACAGTGCTCAGCCTACCTTCTCTTCTCCAGCTTTGGATAATCCATAACATCCTCAGCTTTGAACTACTTGCAACAGCCTCAGCTTTTAGCTAGAGACCTGCTTGAAGGGGAGGTAATAAAGTATGCTACACAAAAATAGAGTATGTTGTTTATTAAACAGGAGAATTTTTTAAAATCCTTTCCATTGTTACACCTGTGATTTGACCTGTGTTCTCAAACACAAATAAATAGAAATATTAAATAAATACAAACTAGAAGTGTCCATGTTAGCATTGTCTTGATCTGCAGCTTGTAAGTTCACGAATGTAATACTTGTGCTTGAGCTAAAAGTATTTAGAATTATAGTTTTTGAAACATCTCTTCGTCAGCTAAATTTCACAGGGTTTGAAAATTTCCTGATGCATTCATTGCTATTCAAGATAACGTTTCAAATTCCCCTTCCATCTATGAATTTGATGGATTATTTTTAGATCTTGATTATATAAGCACAAGGGCTCTCTCAGCTCTCTGAAGTGCCTGTTTTAGGCAGTCAGATTCAATGGTCAAATGGCCAGCAATGGTGGAAACTGGAGTACTCTTCATGGCTGGTAGAGAAATCCCAAATGGCACACCCCTAACTTCATAATGAATCAATTGGCCACCTTCAACATGCTATTTGAGTACATTAATTATTCCACTGACCAATTTAGAAGAGGCTTGACATTAAATACATGTCAGGAGAGTGTGCATCATGCTAAGGAAAATAAGGATAGTCCATATGTCTGAAAGCTGTTATTTCAGCCTTTTAGCAGACCTAGACAGGCATTTATGCATCTTTTGACATCTGGGTCACAACCATAAAGTTTTCCAGCACAAGTACAATAATTATAATATCATGAGTAGATTTTTCAGCTCATCTCCATTCCTTTTCTATCTGTTACAGAGAAAGAAAACCCATCTTTCCACCATCTGGGCATATCTCTAGTACAAGGAAGGTCAGTAGTAGCTAGATGCCAGAGTAGCCAGCTGCTCTGCAGGCCTCCCTCCTCGGGGTCTCAGTACTGGAGCCATTATCAATGGAACAGTGCAGACTAATAAACCTTGATTTTGGCAAATAGCCCAGGGGCAGTCAGCTGGGATGAGTTAAATCATCTTGAGGTTCTTTAAAGATACTCTGGGACTTGTGCAGAGCAGTGCACAGAACTGGGTTAATGCTTTTGGCCCCCAGTGACTCCTTCCATCTCTCCTCTTTCTTGCAGCAAGAGGAAATACATGCCTCAACTAATAATAAACCAGTGCTGAGCATGTGGAGAACACCATGCCAAATATAAAACAGCTGGGGCTCTCTGGTCAGCCATTAGCTAGCTCAATCACAGCATTGCCTGAAGTCTTCAAGAAAAGAGGTAAAAATAAGATGAGTAAATAAGAAACTTTCAAATCAACCAGAAAAAAATCTTTAAAATTTGTATAAAGCTCTTGTGTCTTGTCAAGGAATTTATTATGACATAGCTTTTATTTCCTAGCAAACAAAAACCTCTCATCACATGCTTCACCAAAGAAAGGGACTAAAATGATGAGAAATGCTTACAGGAGGAGGAAGGAATCTCTCCAAGAACATTTGCATCTCTGTACCTCCAAAATAGCTTAAAATACAAGCATTGCTCTTGGCTGTCTTTCACTGTTGGGAAGAAAAAGGGTTCTATTTTTCCTTAGAAAGTAGCAATCTTGATGACATTCTTACAATGTCATATTTCATTATTTAGTTTAACAAGGAAAAATCTTGTTTGAAAAGAAATCAGGAGGCTTTATAAATGAACAGCATACTAGAGGAAGCAGAATGAGACACTGTGTGCACAAAATTAGTTCAACTTGTATTCCAGTTAAGGCAGAATACAGGCTTTCTAGCTCCTGTGTACAACACAATTTAATTTAGACTATATTAGTGGTTGTGTGCAAAATGTGTAGCTTAAAATTCTTGCTTCTGGAAAATTTCATCTGTAATTTCTGGCAGCTTGCACCAAAGGTTCGTCTACTAGTACTACAGAGCAGTGAACTAAAGGCATAGCAATTTCACACACACTCACAGAACCAACCTCACCATACAGAAATGAAATTCGCCTTTTTGGTCTTTACAATTTACTATAAGAACACTCTACATGTGAATCTCTTTGACAAAGCTTTCAAGAATGATGCAGGTTTCTAAACACCAAGAATAGAAGATAGATTCATGGTTTCAAGAAGTATCCACTTTTTTTTTTTGCAAATTAAAGATAAAGCCAAATAATGTCAGACAGACTTTGTTTCAGATTATAATGATTTTTATCTCCTTTTTAGGGGAAATGCATTTCTTTTTAACATTTGTGGGCTACAATAAACTATCCACATTAAGATGCCTCTTTTGCCTCATCATGTACATTTTCACATTTCACAGATAGGGTTCTGTCAAAATAAAAAAAAACTATTTTTTTCAGAGGTTTGTATGTCAACTATAAAAATAAGTTCCAGGATGAAAATTAGCAGAGTGCTGGTTGTCAGTTCAAGGATACACGATAGCATTGTTCTTAATATATTTTTAGCATTTTTTAAATACAAGAAAGAAACCCCAACCCAAACCTCCTTCACAGGCTTTGTTAAGCATATTTTACAAGGTGTCCAACTACAATCTCTAGTAGTGGGACAATATAAAAATAACATAAAGACAATTGCAGCATGCAAATGTATTGGGGATAAAGGTGTAGTCGTTATTTGACATTCAATGTACAATAAATGCAGAAAAATTGAGCAATGCTCAATAAATGGTGTGCAATTATTAAAGATTGAAAAAATGTACGATAAAGTCTTTCCCAAGAGGTTGTCAAACAAACTATGAAAGCATAAAGTGACAGACGAGGTCTCATCATAATTGATACAGGTCAGAAGCTGGCCAAAGAGACAGAAATCCAAGAATAGGAACAAACATGTTCCATCTGAGATGAGTGCTGTGATTGGAGGTAACATGTTGATAATTGTATTTAAAAGAGAGAATAATATTACAGCAAACCCACCAAAAGACACAGAATTGATTGCCTGAAAAAAAACCCCAAAACATATTCTCAAGGAATTTTAGAGGAACCAAACACAAGGAAAGCAGAAGGGCTCAAGCGTGTCAGTGCTAACATATCCCAAACAAGGCACTTTGCAGAGGACAGGCTGAATGGGTCATGCAGTAAAGATCTGGCAGTGTGGCACTACACTGAAGGGGCCAGGGAAACCAATTAAGGGTTAGCCTGGATAAGGGATAAGAGAAAAAGGTATGGGAAAATAACTGCAAACCTCTTAGAAAAGCCAGACTCACCTGACAAACCATGTTCTGCATTAGTCACCCTATCCTCCCCAAGGAATATAAAAGCAGAGCAAAAATAGGACAATAAGTATCATCAGGAGCATTATAAAGTATCTCATAGGAACCATGGCTGAAAAAGGCTCGGATTGCTCACTGGGGAGAACAGGCAGTTGTGTAGGAGCATTACAAAGCTCATGAATTTTATAGAGGAGGTAGGTGGACAGGTACCATGTACTCTTATTCATGACACAAAACTGGGAAGTATTTAGTAAAATAAGTAAATAGGTTGTAAATGAAGAACAGCAAGGTGGAAACACTTCCTAATGGCAACAAGAATTACCCCCGTGGAATTTCACGCTCCATAAAAGTTAACTGAATGACAATTTTATCAGAAGAAAGAAGGAAAGAAGGAAAGAGAAAGAGAGAAAGAGAGAGAGAAAGAGAGAAAGAGAAAGAGAGAAGGAAAGAGAGAAAGAAAGAGAGAGAGAAGAGAGAGAGAAAGAAAGAGAGAGAAATAAAAAGAGAGAAAAAGAGAAAGAGAGAAAGAAAGAGAGAAAGAAAGAAAGAAAGAAAGAAAAGAAAGAAAGAAAGAAAGAAAGAAAGAAAGAAAGAAAGAAAGAAAGAAAGAAAGAAAGAAAGAAAGAAAGAAAGAAAGAAAGAAAGAAAGAAAGAAAGAAAGAAAGAAAGAAAGAAAGAAAGAAAGAAAGAAAGAAAGAAAGAAAGAAAGAAAGAAAGCCACAGAGAAATACATCCTACACCTTAGACAACAAAAGTGTTCGAAGTGATAGAGCTGGAGGTAGGGCTGCTAAGGTCATCTATTATTAAAATCATCTGACACTTCCTATTACAACACTCTGTTGTCAGTTGCTTTTAGCTTTACCAATCATTAACAGTTGGGACTGAAATTTTACACATCCAATATCTGCCTGAGGCTGAAATACTCTGGAAAATTTCAGTCTGAACAATTCAACTGCTGCACAAATTAAGCCAGAGAAAAGTCTTTGGTTTTTTTCATTTTGTGTCAAAATATTTGGTATTGTGACTCGGCAGCTGTAGCCCCTCCAGACTTTGGAGGGAGGGTATAGTATTTCAGAGGTGAAAATCCTTTGCATTGTAGCAGTAACGCTTGCCATTCTCTTTAAACTCTACTTGAAAATTCAGGTAAATTATGTGAATAAAATGATATTCACTCATACTGCAAAAAATAGATCTATTTTTGGCTTCAATAGCTGAAATCACAAAGGATTACATCTTCCATGAATGTGCTAGATTGTGTTTGCACCTTTGCTCAACAAACAAGGAAAGAGTTAAAGCAGAAAGATCTCATCTATTGTTAGTGGTTGAAATTATTTGTTCCACTTTTTCATAACATGAAACTGAAAGTTGCCTTCCAGTTTCTCTCCTCATTTTGCTTTCAGTCTGCAAAGTTTCCAGCTTAGCTAGGAAGGATGAATCTAACCTTGTGACACTTGCTGAGATCAGAGTGGTTAAATCAGAAGATTGTCTGAGCAGCCTGATACTCCTAAAAGCCTGTCAGGTCTGGAGCAGCTAATTGGGCCTTGCCTCATACATTCTGCCTGTGATTTTTCCCACAACTGAACACAGAGAACAAGAGAATCAGCAAGCAGATTTTTCCCAAGTTTTGCTATTTTTGTCTCTCTCCTCATTTACAGGGAAAAATAGCTTTCATGTCAATCCTAGGAGAGGTTTGCAAAGTTATGAAAGTTTGCTTTTTTCACTTGCTGGCCATTTCATTTGAAACATCTCCACTCTGCAGAAGTTTTGAAGAGAAACCAGCTTTTTAGGTTACAGTCTGCAGTAGGATACATCCTATTCCATGATGTGTCTTGTTCACTCTGAACCAGGTGCTAGCTCACCACCTAACACCAGATTTACCAGGGAGGCAAAAAACATCTTTTCAAGCAGTGAGGGCCAGGCAGATGATGGTAGCTTTTTGCATGTATCCCAGGGTCAAAGAGAGAACATGACAGTGCTGATGGTATCACCTACCCTTCCTTGCCCTGCGTGCCATGTTGTTCTACAAAGGGCACAGGAAAAGGCATTTGGGGAGCTGCTGGTGAGAGATATGAGAATGGATGGTGACTGGCCATCAGCTTGGTTGGCATGGGGCGGATGGTTTACAATGTGGATGTGGCCCATGTGGCTCATCTGGCTGAATTCACTAGAGTCAGTAGATTTGCTTGGGTTTTTTTCACACCAGCTGAACTGGTTAGCTCTGGGGGTCATGTTCTCAGCTGTACTACAGCCGTGTTCAGGGGTGCTTAGAGAAGAGGCTTTGTAGCACCTGGGACTGCTGGTGACTGCTTTGTCCTTTGGTTTGTGCTGAAGGGGCCTCAAGACAGTTTTGAGTTTTGTGGGGCTGTGGTACTTAACAAAGGTTTCTACTGGGTCATGTGCCCTACAGACCTGTTCTGCATAATGCCAGCTCTTAATTACCTTTGCCATGCCAGTGAGTTTTTGGCCTTTCACATTTTAGGCAGCTTTATAGCTTATTTGCACTGCTGAAATGGGACAGAAGGACCAGGTTAGGAAAGGTCCTTTCTAATCCTAGCATAAGGACTTTGAACTCAACCAATAAAATTGCTGTTCAGAGAGGTTTCCAACTGGCTCCTTTGGTCTCTGGGTTCCAGCACTGAGAGGATTTATGGTTCACACCGTGTACTGTAGTTCCAGATATTTAATCAAGAACGTACTTGTCTGAGCTTCACAGGAAAAGTATACTACTTCAGATAGAATTATGGCCAGCATCTTTATGTTTTGTTGTCACTTAAGCATTAAACAGCTCCATGCTGCCTTGTATAATTCTCAAAACAGTCAGGTTTCTCAGATTAAATGCCAGTCTCACATTATGAAACAGGTTATGTTCCAGAGAACTAAATCATAAAATAACTGTGGTGCTAGGCCAAGAATTCATGTGTATTAATTTTGCACTCACCTTTCCCAGCATTTCCAGACTATAGGTTTTATGTTATCATGAACAGTCATGGTATCCCTCAAAACGTGAACTGACGTCATTCTGAATCATAGATGAGATATAGCCCATCCATCAAAAAAAACACCCAATGTGGCAGAAGTAATGGAAAACCCTTCCCACATTATCTGTCACTTTATAAATCTGACTGCACTTGTCTGAATCTTTTTCCCTAGGGCTTGTTAAATTTGGATAGAATTCTCTGTCATGTTGTGAACTGAATATGAAAAAGCAAAGTGGCCAAACTGATACTCAGCAAAGCTAAAATTCATAGTAATACTAGTTCGGAAGGTGAGCAAACCACAACTTACTAGACTGATTTTCTAGGAAGAATATCGGGGGGTAGGGGGAGAGTGCCTCTTCAGTAGAGAAAGAATCTCATAGATCTTGAAAAGGAAAAAAGAAAAAAGAGGGATAAAAGACATATGACTGATAAAAGTAAAGATAAAACTGTATACCACCCAGCAACAACTTCTTTGACATTCTCCTTTGAAGGCAACATACTTCAAAGCAGAATACTCTAAAATAAATATTTTGGACTGCACTTTGCATCCAATTGCACCAGTATGACTCCACTGCTACTAGTAGGACTGAGCCAGGGTCCCAAGTGGCCAGGATGAAAAGAGAAACTGATTATGGAATAAGAAATGTAAGAATGCTTTGGTGAGAGCACAGTCCCTGCAGAGTGCCACGCAAAGCAAAAGAACATTTAAAAAATACTGGCCCTTGATCCCCTCAAAAGCTGAGAGTACATTTATTCAGCTTGAATTCCAAAATCCCAGACACAGTTCATAAAACGTGATTGATCCTTGTGTAAGATCCTGTGGCATTTTCTTTCAGAGAAAAGATCTCCAGATGTTATTTTTAGAGTTCATCTTCAGTAAATGTATGTGTTTAGCTAAACAGGCTTAAATGCAAGAGGCACCTAAGAGAACAATGATGAAATTCCTGACTTGATTTATGGACTAACTGTCAAAACCTTGTTTATGAACATCTGGCTGGGAAGGTGATTTGAAAAGTTTTTCTGTCAGTAAGTATCAGCACAGTAAGCTCTTCTACCTTACAGACAGCTCTAAATTGTAAATGTAATTAGTGGAGAAATGGCATTGAAGTGAATGTCTAAAGTCACGTTCAGCTTATCCACGCTCACAAAACATTAATTTCACAGCAGTGCTAATGTGTAATGTGTAATCATTCGCAACTTTTTAATTAACAAAATACACAAAATATCAGGTTCAAAACCTGAAAGTCGCTTTCCTTACAAGCTGCACAGGCAAGCACAATCCTGTCTTTCATTACAGCCCTTCAAAGTAAGCTCATGTGCCTTCCTGACAACTTCTCAGCAGCGACCATCACCTTGAATTGGTAGCTTTCTCCCACACCCCCATACCTGTTCTCTCTGGCTTTGTCACACAGGTCCAGCAGGAGTCCATCCTCTGACCACCTCTGTCTGTTTCTTAGCACAGTTTCTGCAGTTTCCCATGAACACAACAGCTTGCAAGGGCCTAAATTCCTCAGTAACATTCCTAATTCAAAGGATGATATAATCTAAAATCTACAAAGCAAGGCTGATCCAAGGAAAATTGAATTTTTCTCTCCATCTCCCCCTGTTTTGCAACAACATGACAACTCTGAGATGACACAATCCAGGAACCCTTTCTGTAATTCAATTCTAGTTCTGAAGCAAAAGTCTACTTTCATCTTGGGTCTAATCTAATACTGGGAAATGACGAGTTTTTTGTGAGGAAATCCTTTATTCACTGAGAAAAAAAAGCAGGAGCTTTATTGTAGAAATCACTTTCAGCTGAAATGAAGATAATGTCAACCTAGGCCCTTGCTATAGATTCAGAGAGATTCATACAACCCACACCAAAATGTCTAACCGTGCACCTCAAGTAGGTGCCTTTTCACCTCCTCATAAAGAAAAGGTGGAAAAGGTGAAAATTGTGTAGCATCATTTGGTACCACCTGCAGCAATCTCTGCTTCCCTGAAGGAGATTCTTATCTCTTTCCAAAAGTTATGGCAGAAACCTACTGCCATCACAGTCCTTTCTTTGGCACGCCTGTTGCACATCCAGTGGCAGGAAGGCAGAATCATGTACACACTTGCTATGAAGAAACCACTGGAAAATTACTGCAGTACCTCCTTAAACACCGCCAACAAAAAGGAATTAAATTTCAAACACAGCCTTGGTGGAAAAATTACTGTGAACCAGAGAAGCAACTCAGAACCATCTTGTTTTGGTTAAGTCACATTAGAAAAAAAGAGCAACTATATTCTTGGGTGGTTTTGCGTACAAGCAACATTTACGGACAAGGATGAGATTTTCATGCATGCTTAAAACATTGAAGAGTTACATCACATGAAAAGTTCACAAAAGCCATTGAATAGAAAACTGTGGCAAAAGGGACAAGATGAAAAATGTGTCAGACTGAAATGGAACAGTAGTCCATTTTGAATGAGGCAAAAGGGATTTAGGAGATAGGGAGCACAGGAAGAGAAGTTGGAGCTCTTTAAAGACATTGTGGTTATATATGATAAGAAAAATAAGTATGGAAGCAGCATATTTGTTTCAATTTCCAAAAGTATTTGACAAGTTTCCATAGGAGAGATTAATGACTAAGAGGCACAGAACAAGAATAAAGAAATAAAAAAGCCTTCTGTGTATAAAAGCTGGCTCAAATTGTTGTTTTGCCCTTAGAAGACAACTACCCCATTTACACAAGAGATCTTTTCCTTACAGCCATAAATTGACCATTATCTTGTGGGTCTGGATTTGGAGGCCTACTTTTAGAATAATGTCCCACATTTGTAATAGTATTGCTGTAGCTGTAATGGTCTAAAGGCATAAGCAAGACAAGGTTCATGGGGCAGTATAGTCAGAAAAAAAAGAGAAGCCCATTTTCAGGTCAGATAGAAACAGTGAACTTCCAAGCTAAATACAAGTAGGGAGCACATCCTTCAAGTTTAATTAGATATATCAAGTCAGGTAGATAAAAAAGCTGTTTGGCACCTGTAAAATAAAAGGGAATATTAAAAGGGAAGTGGTGACACTGTGGTTGTTCTGTGAAGGAATAGATAGGTAAGTCTATGGCACGGGAGGAAAATTATAATGTACTGCAAAAACCACTCCTTCCTTTGAATTCAACTATTTTACTGTCTGCTACAATCAAAGTTTTAGTCCCCTGGTTGCCTCAGACAATCAGAGGACTGGTGCATAATTTTCCAGCTACATGAGTTGGTCCAAGAAGTGATATAAATTTTATCCACAAATCTTCCTTCATGCAGAAGGTATGCAGCAGTGCAGCCTGCTCCTAGAAATGTGCACCAATTTCTTCCTTGCTCTGTGAGCAAATGTACACTGGAGAAGCCTGCTGTGACCCTGTCTCTTCCCCTTCACACTCACAAAGCTTGATTTGTTATCAGCACACCATCTCTGAGGTCAGGGCAGCACAGGCTGTGAGTGGGTCTGGGCTTTAAACAAGGGGGCTAATTATATGTGATGGAAAAGATTTTGTTTGTTTTCCAGGTTTTCTGATCTAAGAGACATATGAAAGCTGGTCTTTCATGGTTAGATTAATTTTCCTTTATTTTACTAACATAAGGGGAAAAAAGTGCAACCTCTTATTC
>NW_008659187.1:22517-36047 GCF_000695815.1 Acanthisitta chloris
GGAAACTGGGTCCTATTCTGGTCTGTATTATTGATGGAAGGGCTCCCTCCACCTAACCTAGGGATCAATCTCTTCTCTATGTTCATCTCTGGAACTCCAGGGGGAACAATCAAGGCTGCAACAAGAATATTTGCCCAGCAACATTTTACTACTGTATTTTACTGACACCAGAGCAAAACCAGGTTTGTTACCCTTTACATCCCCAAATGAGTTTGCAGAGTGGGACATACTTGCAAACTTGTAAACTCTATTTATATGCAGCCATCAAATAACGTGGACTTCCCTGATATGTTCAATCTATAACACAACTGTAAAAGAAAATTGTGACAGGTTGTCATCTTTTGATCATAAAAACAGGGTGAGGAATAAAAACGTTCTCTGGAGGACAACTTTAGTTCATGCTTACTATATACATATGTGGATGAGGCATTAAATACAGTATCCCAAGGCTACAGATGAAACAAATCTTGGAAGCGCAACTAGTAACGGGTCATGTAATCAAGTCTAGTGAGATGCAGCTCTCATGCAATATGGCCCACAGAGGCCAGATGCTATTCTGCATCGGAAAATGTGAAATAATTGAGTTAGGATAAGGCAAACAACCTAGGAAATGTGTAAAAACCCAAACTCTCTTCGAATTCTAACAAGAAAACTCTGACAAAATACCACTAGATCCACAACCTGATGCCTGTTAGCATGCAGAAGGAAGAGTTACAGTACCCAGGAACAGTGGCTAGAACATGCAGACATGTGATAATGTTTCTGTCACACGATCCTTAGAATAATAGGGTCCCTCTGTTACTACTTGTGGTAGCTGAGACCTTCATACCCATTAGTAGATATCTGTTGCATTACAGAGATTGCATTCAAATCTGTAACAATCCTTGGTTGATGGAAATCTAGAGATCAGGGGAATGAGAAAGCAGGGAGATGGGAACACAACTGTCTGTTAAAAGAGGCTGCCGTAAAAAAAGCCCTCTACTGAGAACTCAGGGCCTCAAATCCCAGGATGAATAGCTGGAAGGATGGTTAGCTTTCGTGTCCCTGATGAGCTCAATTGCTGAGGTAAAACACTGGAAGAGAGTCAGTCCCTAAGGGACACCAAATGGTGTATATGAGTCATTAGCTATCATCATTCTGTTTTCTTAGCATTGCACCTTTACATTTCTTAGGTGTGCACATGTGTAGAAACACGTATCACCCCATCAGGTGGCGCAGAAGCAATTTGCTATAGGAAGTATGTACTGGGACCCTGTATGGAGATGTATGCTTGCTTTCAATGCCCTCTCATATAAATTCCCAATAATATGTAATAGTCCCCTTGCCTTCAAAAGGACATTCTTTGCCATGACGGTTACATGCAAGCCTGTTTCTGCAGAATCGAATGGTTTGTGTTTGCTTTATCTAAATTCCAGCTTAAATTCCACTCAGACATCACGAAAAAAACCCAATAGAAATGCAGTCAATTTTCTCTTTCTGAAGGGAAAACGTAGGACACATGTTCCAAACCACATTTAGATTTTAAAGCTCAGAATTAATACCTTGAATTGAAGCCAGAAATGATCTTAGTCTTGAGGCTGAAAGTCTTTAGTCTTGGGAGTCGATAAAGCAGTCATGACAAGCCTGAACTGGCTATGGTTTATTATAAAATCAAGCTTGATTATCTACTTGAGGTAATTAGACAGATCAGAACAAAAGGACACAAAGTTAAAAGGCAACATATGTAGGAAGAACTGGAAGAGAAATCTTGCTTTACTGAGGCTGGTGAATAGCAAGAATGAACTTGTATTTGAATTTTTTTCATACATTAAATTCTGACTAATAACATAAAGGGACCCTGCAATATTTAAAATAAGCAGTTTATTAAATCAGCTTTTCAGGTTCTAAGCTGCAGATCCTCCCATTCCCTGCTACCTGCACTTAGTCCTGAAATCCAGGTGCAGCTTCTGAGCATTCTCCACTCACAACATGGCCCTTCTCTAAGTCCTTAGGAGGTTACCAAATTATTAAAAGCACAGTGAAGAAAAAGAAAGGATGCTATGAAATTTATTACATTCAAGGACAGCTGCACTGTATTTGGCTATAAACACATACTTAGTGTGAATTAAAAGGCAATAAAATCTGGTCACTTTTCTATTTCTAGTCCTCTTGATTTAGATGAGCTTATTGCTATTTTTAATGAATATTTACTTTATTTATGATACTGGCTATTTGAGTAGATAAAGTTGTAGGTTATTCTGAAATGCCTCAAAAATGCTTCAACAAAGCATGCTCGAAGTGCCAAAATTGTTATCAAAAGATGCCAGCAAAGAAGGTTCCAATGATTATTCTTGGAATGGACTCAGTCAGGCTGATCCAAGTATAGATCAAGTCCTGAAATTTCCAATAGAAAGGTTACATAAATTTGACAGATGCAGGTCAAAATAGGGTAAAACTTCAACACTGCAGCTGGTTACAATATTCCATATTTATTTCTAGGGAAATTAACCATTTGAAATACAACTGTATCAGAAAGAAGAGAAAGTGTTGGAGAAGCATATAACTTGCCCTCTCCATCCACTGCAGTCTGGACATGTCTTTTCTGAAACACAGCTTGTGCTACCAGGTCGTTACAAAAGAAAGGTGACATTAAGCACATCTGCACCTTCTCCCAAGATGCTGTCTTCTCTAAATGCTTGCAAAGCTCTATTCCTCCCCTCTTCCAAATCCTTCTCTAAATATCACAGCAGCAAAGAGGAAGAGCAGGTAGGAATTATCTGCCTGTTTCTAATGTGCACAATAGAGTTCCCCTGGTTTTCAGGGCCTGACTCAGAATATCAGATAAAAAGAGTTAAACTGCTTTTTCACTTAGCACCATATTACTGCTGTGTCAAGATACCTATAGAAAAAGCTACACAATAAGCAGACAGCTCCATAATCACAGCTGCTTTTCATGCCAATCAGTATTATCCCATTGTTTCCATGCAGTCCCTTACCTACCCGGTTTATCTAAGTGAAAGAAAACAGACCATGTGCAATTTGGGCCAGGATTGACTCTTAAGTGTTCAGGCAGTGTTTAACTTACTGGAGGGCTTCATCTCTAAGCCTTTCCTGAATGGAAATAACAAATAATTACTAAATAATGCAGCCATTGTGGCCAGAAGGAGATTATTTATAAAGGAAAATCTTCTAGAGTCAAGAAAACCATTTTTTAAGAAAACAGAAATAAGAAATGTGTAAAAATGGGAAAGGCAGATAAAATTGCTCATGAACAGACCTATTAAATTTCTGAAGCCACAATAACATAGTATCTTTCGTATTTGGGCAAAATACAATCTAAATCCATGTTGCAGCATATTAGAGCATATTGCATGTATTAAGTTTGACTGTCTTTCACCTCCATGCCCACTAACTACTCCAGTGACCAGCTGCTTCCCATTACAGATACATTACTCAGAGCTACTGATGTCATGCACACCATTTGTCACCACCAGAGCACTGGAAGATGCGGTAAAGCCGTTGTTTATCTGACCAAAATCAACATTAATGAAATATTCTGTTACAAGCTCCTTCATATGCCCAGGGACTAGGCTCGCTGAAGCCCAACTTTCTTCTTCAATGCAAACCATTAAAAGACATTTTCCCACACTGATTGTCTCTACACATATTTCACAGACACCTGCAGTGAACTGGATGTGCATCTTCATGCGCTTTGTGAGACCTAATTCTCATGCCATAAGCAAAGGGCATTTGAAGGACAGGTGGCAGAAAGAAAAGAAAACCATGGTTATGTTCTTCATCTCGTGTTAAAACATAGAAAGCAAGCTTCTCATGCTTGATCTACAGGGGCCAAATTCTAAGCATCAACCTAGCTTACATGGTGAAAGCCTGAGGGCCTGACTAGGGAAGAACAAAAGATTTTATAGTCCTTGATTTGGGGTGGCTGCCTGGGGATTCATTCATATTCAGATCTTCCCCCACCCCCCAAGGAAGTCTTGATCTGCACCATCCTGATCTCTGCGCACTTCTGAGAACATTCCACATGGACTAAGCTAACAGTCCTCTTTGAGACTGCAGTGTCTGTTTGCTGTGGACTATCTACAGAACCTGCAAACAGCTTTGGTTTAAGGGCTTCAGGTAGCATCTTCTTCACCTTACCACCAAAACACCATGACTGTGCTCAGCAGGTCAACTTTGAACAGTCTGCCATTAAACAAGCCATTTTTACCACTGAAAACATGTAACCTGGCATTTGTACATTGTCTTTGATTAGTTAAAATATTTCTGTTGATTTCTATTCACAATAGCTCAATTTTCCCATCAGCAAATTGTATGTCACACAGGGGTTACACTAGATTGCCCATGTGGACCAAGGAACCTGGGATCATTGGTTAGGGAGTGATACGTGAAGGGAAAGTGCTGCAGACAAGCTGTGCTCCAACAGAAGTAAACAGTCAGTAGCAAATGGTTCCCAACAGCCTCTTGGCTTACTTTATGCAGTGGGATGCTCATAATTACTCACGAGCTTTCTTGTGTAGAATAAATAAACACATGGAAAATAATGGGAATGAAGGCTTTCCAAAGTGAGATAAAAGACGGGGAAACTTTTGCAAAAATAAAGTACTTCCTTATGTTGCTTTACTGTAACATCAAATAAGAACATGCCAAACAGCTTTTTGGTGGCATAATTACCAACAGTCAGGAGGGTTTTTTTAAAAAATCAAACCAAAATGCCAAAACATCCAAACAATATGCCTCATCATAAATTTATTCTAGTATTTTGAGACCATTAAGAAGGGTATGCCAAATAGTAATGAGTCTGTTCTCCTACACTGTTAACTGGCCTGGACAAAAGTATAACAGCACAAAGAGAGATACCATATTCCTGAAATACCTTTCACTCCACGCACAACACAAGCTTGGCACTTAGCAATTCCCTTTATGTGGCCCTGCTAACCTGAGTCTTGTGTATTTGGGACATTAAGCCCTTCATACCATGTTAAAAAGCACTATTCATCTTTAAGGCCCGAGTAGATTTTAATCATTATCCTCCTCCTTGGCCTCAATTAAGGTCTAATATAGAGGAGGCACTTGAATGACCTAAGAGGCACACTTAACCCTGATAGTGTGTCAAAGGCACTCAGAATTTCTGCCACATTTCCTCTGGCCGTCAGATCTCTCTCTCCTTTTTCTGTTGTAAACTGACTGTGTTTGTTCCTAGCACTTTAACGTCCCCTGGTGTGAAGTCTCCTTGAGTAACACTCACATGATAGAAAGTGTGATTAACTCTGCAGGCACTTTTCAGGTCAATGAAAAAAACTACTCGTTACACTAATATATAATACTTTAGAGACGTTCCCAGTGGCTCTACGTATTGGGATTCCCACAGTACTTATCCTCTTTCACCCTTCCTGCTCTCCTGTGCCTCAATAATAAAAATATATAGTTTTAACTGGGTACAAGCTCAAGTCTAATCTTTTAGAGTATGTTTCATACATCTGTAATTATTCTGATTAGTCATTCAGATAATTTAAACGGTATATCTTTTCTTCTTGACTAGAATGCAGTAAGTGAAGACTATAAAAATAAAGTATAAAGGAACTAGAATAAAATTAGGAAAATTATATTATTTTCTTCAGAGTATGTATTACTACATTTCTCTTGCTTCACAGGCTGACTTGTTAATGAAACACAATGCATAAAACAGGTTGAGAAGCCATAATAACTGAAAAAGCTTCTTCTGAAGATACCCTGTAACATTGAGGGGATTGCAAAACCTATGGAAAACTGGATTTTATTAAGTTTTTTATATCTTCTTTCACTGCCAGACATCAAGCCAGTGCAGTGTTCAGAACAAGGGTAAAGATGCTGCACACTACTGTGCCACGGGGCTGCTAATCTCTTCAGGGGCTACTTCTGGTCTGCAGCTTACAGGAGCAGGAGATCCAGAGTGCATGTAGTGCCGTTGCCACCCATCTGTGCACACCAAAGCTCACCTCTGGAGTGTGCTAAAATTTAGTCACAAATTATAGACATTCGGGTATTTTCGTCCTAAAAAAGTGACTATCTTCAGCTCATAATACAAGTGGCTTACTTTTAAGCTTTTGTGGATAGACCCTGTAATTAATTAACAGGAGTTAAGTATTAATTACAGAAAAGGAAGCTGTGCTTTGTTAGGCATGTCTTGGATGATTCGAGTTATGTGCTCATCGGCACATTGGTTCAGTGGCTAAGCAATGAAGTGTAGAAAAAGCAAGCTTTAATAGGTAATGGGATAGCATGGGTAGAATGAAATGAGACTGCCAGATGGCTACCAGTGGTTCCAAGCCTCCAGTAATGGAGAGGCCACAGAAGAAGAGGTACACATATGAGATTTGACAGAGTCTTCTGGCCAGCTGACTTCTTAAAGTCGTCAGCAGTGCTTAGTGTACAGTCTTTCTTTGGGGAACTGCTGGATATAATAAAATATACCTTGATTTCCTACTTTATTTGATTTTTCTTCATTAAGGTTACAAAAATAGTATACAACTAGAACAAAGAGGGATATGTTTACAATTTAGTCAGCATATGATGACCTGCAGTTGACAAAAATTAATAAAGCATGTCTGAAAGAAAGGCACTGCAATGTACAGGACTTTTCCACAGCCAAGGCAAACAGGTGAGGGGTTTTTAAGTCTCAGCACACCCTTGATTTTTCTCAAATAATCCCTAGGTCTTCTCTTCTGCATAGGAATCAGTAACCTATTGAGATACTAGAGTGAGTAGGAGATCAAAAAGCTATCATGCTAGTCCTTCTCTTGATATGTCCATCAGGAAAAATGCTTGGAATCTGAATATTGTGATTTCCCTTAGTTACAATCTTCATTCTGAAGAAAGATAGAGCCTGAATATTATGTCTCCAAACACTTGTAGGTTTTGAGCTAATAAAATTCTGTGAGGGATGTTTAACTTTTTGTTTTGGGATTTAGGAGTCTCTAGATCAAAATTTCACAAATTTTTCTGTTACCAAAAGCAAGTCTGGGGTTGTAGTTTCAGGATTGCAACTACTTATTGTCTCAGATACTGCTTCCAAATGTGAAGTTTTGCTGAGTTATGACTTCATGTGGATAGATAACCTCTAGTTTGGGGAACCTCATTCTATACATTAATGATCAAGAGGAGAGCCCATCAGACAGAGCAGCACTTCAGTGCTGATTTGCCTTGTACATCTCTCCCTGTGAAGTATCTGATACCCAACACTGTCAAAAGCACAATCCTGAGCGAGGTGACCTGATTGGAACTGACAGCTTCTATGTTCCACTGAAATCAGGTCAAAAGACAAGTGTGTGGGGAAAGCAGGGACAAATGGAAAAACAGAAAGGTTGATGTAAATGTCTAATATTTCACAACCTCCAGTTTCTGAAAAAATACATGCCCGAAGCCACAAAAATGGTGGGTTTTCTGTATCTTTTGGTAAGCAAGATGTTAGGTTTCAAAGTTTCCTAGTCTCACTAGGATTTTGTACAAGTGGTCAAAGACTAACTTCAGCAAAAAACAAGACTGGAGGCCACTGAAGATTTTAGTATCTTGAGGCTGAGGCATGTTGTTCAGATTCACATGAAAAAGTGTGCCTTAACAATAATTCTATAAATAAGTAGAAGGCACAGTTTTCAGACATATCCTTGAGTTCTAGGCAGATCTATAACTTTCATCTTGGATGTCTGCCCTTGTGGTTTGTTATTTTACTCTGTAAGAGCACAAATATGTGTCACAGGGCATGAGCTTAATTTTAAGTCTAAATGAATTACCACTTATGTACCATTCTTCATGTTCATTTGTACTGGGGAACATTTTGACATATATAATTTTTGACTCACAAATGTTTAGGTCATCTAAGTCATTCTGGAGGAAACCACCTCAAAATTGCTTCATGTTTTTCACAGTATTGGTTAATTAGTGAAAGAACATCCAAACTGAGCCACACAAGCAAATAATTTTCTCAGCAGAATATCTTTCTTTAAAAAACAGGTGACTGAATGCAATTGCTGAAAAAATCAAAGTGTGAGAACACTAAATACAGCAATGCCAAAATTACTTTTAAAAGGTACCAATGCAAAAGCAAAATATAACATTTCAGTTGGCTTGGTCACTGAGTATTTCTTCTAGTCCTAAACCGTATCAAACCAGAAGATTTGAATGTACTTGAAAGATGTACTTGAATCATAGTAGCTGAGTGAAAAAAGAGGACTTAGATCTCAAAGAGGTGGACTGCAAACTATCCTTCTCCTCTCACCTGATTTTTCTCAAAGTCTCAAAGCATAGAAAACAGCAATTTTAAGGCCTGGATATTTCAAAAGAAGTTTAACAGATTTAATACAACCTTTCCAGTTCTTTTTTTTTTCTTCCAGGCTGAAAGCAACCATGAGAAAATTCAGCGTAAAAGGTACATATTTTTAAGAAATCATAACCTGCTGAAAGGGGAGGTTTAGACTGAGAATACTTTTCAGCCATAACTATTCCCCATCAATCTTTAACACTTTAACTAATGCATTATTAAACTACAGGTTATTGTATGAATTATGTATATATAATGTATAAATGCATATATTAGTGTATACGCAATGCATTAATAATATGGAAGAAGGTAAGCTTTCTGAATTACAGTAAATGTAAGCAAAATAAATGTATAAACACAAGAGATGTTATACAACTATTAACAAGAATCCATCTTTACATATGAAAGGCTCTGACATTTGCCCAGATCAAAAATCCAATTTTACAGCACCGTGAGATAAGGAATTAAATAGAGTGCAGATATCATCTAAACTGGTATTAAAAGGTTAGCAGTGCTTAAAATTGATGAGTTACCAAGACCAGACAGTCTATATCCCAGGCTGTGAGAAGAGTATTGGCCAGATGTTGCAGAAGCTTTAGTTGTCATTTTAACAAACTCTCAAGCTGGGCAAGAGCTTCACGGACTGCAAACTGGGGAACATAACAGTTACAAGGCAGGCATCCCAGCGTGCTACACAGCACAACTGTTGGGGGAAAAAAAGTCATCAAAAACCTTTAAAAAGACATAGTAGCTTGTATGGACTCTCTACACCTGTAGGAAGAAAAATGCCCTGCATGGAAATTAGGAACTGGTTAGTTTTAGGAAGAAAAGGCCATGAATGGATAAGTCCTTTGAACACTGAAAGATCAGAGAACTAAGAGATATGTCAAGATACAGATGAGTACCACACATGAAATTTCAGACTATAGCAGGTTATGTAAAGATATCCAGGAAAGATCACACTCTCTTCAGTATTATTCTAAACTACTTACTGCTTTCCTAGCTGTCAACAAGGGAGGAAAATAAATAAAAAGAACAAAATAAAACCTTAATGATGGACAAATAATTAGCACTGGGACACGGGTGTCATTTTAATCTCAGAGAAATGTAGCAGATGACAGCAGTAAAAGCAATATGTGACTGCTGAAAAAGCTCAGTTCATTACTAGGATTAATAGCAAAACTATGAAAAAAGCCAGAAACAGCTAAGGACTAGTTAGATATGTGGTTGAATATGGTGATGCAAACTCTCTCTGAATGCAGCTACAGTAAATATATTAGAGCAAGTAAGTCTGTAAGTCTCCTCATGACAAACAGAGGTTTTGCCATTATGGATTTAACATGAAGAAAACGTGTTAGAAACTTATGAATCTTAAGGAAATGTAATGAAGTGTCAAAGCACCTATTTACCTTGAAAATGCAAGGAAGTGTCAAACAAAGGAAAACAAAAGGAAAGAAGTTATTCAGTACCTGTAGAGAAATCGGGCACTACTTCAGTAATTAATATTTATTACTTATGGCATCTTTCATACATTGAAAATGCTGAACAAATATGAGCTGACTTGTACAGCATCTTTACAATATGTGATACACATAATGATGGAAATTACAGTAGGGGGCTGGCAACGAAATAAAGTCCTGGAGATCCTCCCTTGTGGGAAAAAGCATTGCACCAGAGATAAGGCTGCCATGTAGGGATTGCATAGGACATCTGAGGACAAGACTTACATTGAAACTGGAGAAACAGAATAGAGGAAGACAAAAAGGTGGGCAAACCTCCACAGGATATGCAACCAAGATGCTTATAAACAAAAGAAGCAGAAGCTGATTTTGACACATGGGTTTCAGGCTGGAGGTAATTGCGTTCAAGGTCAGTACAACACCTGCAGGCAAAACCCCACCAGAAAATGAAAAAAGTTGTTTTCCCATCAGCACATAGAATCATAGAAAATTCTGAGTTGGAAGGGACCCACAGTGATCATCAAGTCCAGTTCCTGACTCCACAGAGGGCAAACTAAAAGTTAAACCATGTATCAAAGAGTGCTGTCCAACTTCTTCTTGAACACGCTGTGACCACTTAGCTGAGGAGCTTGTTCCAGTGCTTGACCATCCTCACACAGAAGAACATTATTCTATTAACAAATTTGAATATCTCCTGATGCAGCTTTAAGTCATCCCTTCACATCCTATCACCAGATACCAGAGAGAAGAGATGAGCATCACCCTCTGCACTCACCCTCATAAGGAAGTTGTAGACAGCAATGCGGTCTCTCCTCAGCCTCTTCTTCTCTAAGCTAAACAAACCTTGTATCCACAGCTGTTCCTCATAAGTCTTGTCCTCTAGTCCTTTCACTATCTTTGTGGCCTTCCCTTGAACACACTTGAATATTTTTTATATCCTTCTTACTGCACACAACACTCAAGGTGAGGCTGCACCAGTGCTGAGTAAAGTGAGATAAATACGTCTTTTGACCAGTTATCTACACTGTGTCTTATGCATTCCAGGTTGGCCCCTTTGTCCACCAGGATGCATTGTTGACTCATACTGAGCTTCCCATCAACCAAAACCCCCAGATTCCTTTCTGCATTCCAGCATCTTGTCCCCCATCCACACATATATCCATGATTACATGATCCCAGGTGCAGAATCTGACATTTGTCCTGATTAAACATCATATAGTTGGTGACTGCCCAGCCCTTTAATCTATCCAGATCTCTCTATTAGGCCTATCCACCCTCAAGGGAATCAAAAGCTTCTCCAAATTTAGTAAGCAAACTGAGTGTGGACTCAGCTCCTACATCCAGGTCATTGAAAAAAATTGAAGAGAATTGGATCCTAAGGAGTGGATGGCTTTGCTTGTTTCTTTTAATCGGGAGCATGGGGTTAAAGCCAGAGATCACAAGTCAGTTCACAGTCTCTACCAGCTAAACTCTCTGCTTGAGACTGATTCATTATAAATCAGCTTTCTTGCAGCTTAGTTTACCCGCCTGTAAAGCAGGTAATTCAGAGCCAGACCATCAGCTGTGAACTGGCACAGCTCCACTCTGTTCCCAGCATCAGGAGGGTGCATATTTGGCTAAAATTAAGAATCACACATCCCTGGTGAGGAAGGCAGAGTGATTTACATCATTACCTGGCTCACTGCATCCCTGTCTACATGGACAGGTGCAGACATGACAGGATACAGCTCTGATACAGGTATTGCATAGCTCCTCTTAAGCTGAAGTGGCAATGCAGCTTCCAGAGGGCGTCTGTCACATGCCTGGCATGTGGCTTTGTCTATAGGGCACCCACCCATATATCAATAGTTTTTGTCTACATCACAGGAACAAAGAAGTTTCATTAATACAAAATAACTGGGCCTCCACTGTTGACAATGAAGTCTGCTATGTCCAGGCATGTCCTGTGAAATATTGCCGGTTTCAAAATACTATGTTTATGAGTGCAACACTCTCCCAACCTACGTTACAGAAGTGAAACGACAAAATCAAACAGGAATGATCTCTTCAAATTCAACTTATGGAGTCAGTCAGAAAGTAAATAAGCACACACCTGACAGGAAAGCTTCACTTCACTAATACCAACTGAGCATGTGAATTGAAAAGGCTTCATGGTTTTCTGCCCAATTAACGTAACTTCGAAATGACTCTCTGGTCAAGAGTTCTCAGCCCAGGGTACTCCTTGGCAGAACCTCAAGACATTCTGCTTGAACAGAGAAACAAACTCAAATGTTTCTCTTATGTGACCCGCCTCATGGTCTTGACCCAGCATAAGGATCAATGGTTTAGCTGTTTGCCTTCCGCCCGAGAGTTTTAGCTTTTCCACAAGGTTAAAATATAATATGGATTATATAACTACTACAAGAAGAGACTAATACACAGTATGCAATATTAATTATAGG
Source organism: Acanthisitta chloris (assembly GCF_000695815.1). NCBI lineage: Eukaryota > Metazoa > Chordata > Aves > Passeriformes > Acanthisittidae > Acanthisitta > Acanthisitta chloris. The sequence continues at coordinate 34,712 of NW_008659187.1, forward strand.
TGATGTGTTCAGAATATAAAAACATAATATCATCAGAAAACATTCAATATTTCTTCAGAAGGATACAAAGAATTCATGGACAGTGCAAGAGATCTCCTTAGGAAAGAAAGATCTTACCTGTCACAAGCTGTTGCCCAGCTAGTCCTACGGGAACCATCCCCAGATTATTCATAGCTGTAGCCCAAGCTGTTGGATCAGTGACTGACATGTTAAGCTGTGTGGTATCTATAGCTATACTTCCCAAACCATCAGCTGCTGTAAGGAAATAAACATGCTGTGAGTAGTAAAGTCAGTGCACTGCAATTTTTACCCTTTTAGACCATTGATAATAGTGCTTATTACTGTATAGCAAAGCGTAAAGACACTGGAAACATTCAACAGATATAAAATGAAAACGGAGTGATTTAGGCAGGTTATATGGAAGACCTTTGCACCACGAGGACAGTCAAGCAGTGGAACAGGCTGTGTAGTCACAACCCCTGGCAGCTTTCAAGACTCAATTTGATAAAGCCCTGAGCAGCTGGTCTGACCCTATGGCTGGCCCTGCTTTAAAAAACAGGTTGGATTGGCAACTTTCTGAGGCCTCTACCAACCTGAATGAATTGCCCTGCAACCCTCTGATACAATTCAATGATACATAAATAATTGTGGGAGCTTGTCAGACAGCTGTGAGAACCAAACACACCCCAAGGAAGGACTTTCCCTAAGGTTCAACTTTTTGTTTGTAGAAGATTTCAGAATACATTAGCCCTAACTAAAAAGGGATCCATTCACTATGTCAAACACTAAATTTTGTTCTAATAACAAAAGAGAATTATCATAAGTATGGTCAAAATAAACTGAGCTGAGGTATGGATTTTCCCTGAATGGGGAAGGAAGAGCAAGTTGGATACCTAAGGCATGGTACATTTCTGATACCGAAACACCAAGTACAAGATGTGGTCACACTTTTTTGCTTCTCCCCTCCCCAGTCACAACTAAAATCAGCTCTTTACAGATATTTTCTTATGACCTTTTCAGACCTGAGATATTTACCGGCAGCCATTGTTTTTCTCCAGTGCCTTTTGCTCCTCCTAGACTTCTTCAGCTAGGAATAATTAACTACTGTATTAGCAGCATCTTGAGATGGGATATCACCAAGCACAGGGCCGACACACAGCTCATTAGGCTCTGAAAAAGAAAAGACAAAATCAACGATCAGTGCCACAGAACAAAACAAAGGACTGCTTTGGGAATCCACTCAAAGCTCCTGCTCACTCCCTCTAGATCACCAGCCCCAGCCTCTTTGCACGCATTTAGTGGCCACTGTAGAGGTGTTTCAGCAAATGCTCATCCT
>NW_008659187.1:36075-97005 GCF_000695815.1 Acanthisitta chloris
ACCACTGAAAAGCCTTTCACAAATTAGGTCTTATCAGTAGCTACACAGCCTCCTCAGCATGAAGGCATCAGCTGAAAGAACATATTAAGGGATGAATATGATTTTTTTAAACTGTTAACAATTAACTGATGTTGCAAATTTCAAGGAAATAGCCATCTGTTCTGAGATGAAAAGGGAAAAAACCCCACTATGCAATGACTTACAGAATGGAGACTGCAGAGATATGGAAAAGAAAACCTAACAAAGCTCAGGATGATGCCTGGTCTTTGATTAACACTGTATTTTTGGCTCACAAATGTTAGTTAGCTCAAAGCAAGAGTGGAGTATCTGTTTCTAGCTAAACTACACTGCTCTCATCAGATCAGACCATGAATTTTACATAAGGGCAACTTCTTGCTGCAGCTACTGGTTTTTGCAAAGCTCACCACGTCAGCACATCTCTAACCAGAAAGGAGGCTGAATGAGGTAAGAAGTGTGACCAAAGTCTGTAAGCTCCCAGCACTTAGAACAGAGGGTGAAAATGTTGAGGATGATCACATACACATGCCCATGCTAGTCTTTGTGCATTAGTTATGTGGTACTAGGGTCAAAGGGGGGTTGCATTATTATTTTGGCTGGCTAGTAGCCTAAGGGGTCTGACCTAGTGTGTTTGGTCCTAGAGGCCAACAACTGACCAGATGCTTGCAAGCACTCAGGGAGGTCATTAATGCTGTGTAGGTGTACCTTGTTGACTTGTTCAGCCCTGAAATAGTTGTACTGCCTTAAAAAAAGTACTTAAAAGACCTTAATTACAAGGTTTCCAACATGCAAACCCTAAGGATTCATCTTTAGAAAAGACACAATTAACATAATTACATGATATTTTAGCTTAGTACCTCCCACACTTTCTTTTTTTCATGTGATGTGCATAAAGTATGAGCCAGAAAATTTTATATTATAGTTCCCTGACACTGTACAAATCACTTCATAGGAACACGACCACATCAATGACTGTAGAAGTGAAGAAAGAGTAGGGATCAGACAATGCTGTACATTTTTTTGGCATGTTGTAATTTTCAAATAACCAGTATACAGAGGCTAAAAAGCATTTTGTACAAATCTACAGTGGGTCTATTTAAAAGTCAATATTTATCAACTCTTAATACTTGAATTTGCAATTCCAATTCTTATTTGATCTCCACTATTCATTATACATAACATAAAATATTTTTATGATAAAATTAGCTTTTAAATAACATCTATAAACAGCAAACAAACATTGAATGAAAGTCCTCTGCAGGGAATGTGACTAACATAAGGCAAGGGACCCAAGATTTATGTCGATTTTTTTAAAAACTGGGTGTCTCATTTTCAGCCTCTTAAGCTTGTACTTAGCTCTTTCCACTGAGGCTATAAACTTCTGACCACAAACATCTATTTCAAGGTTAGGGCTGGCTGAATTATACCTTGTCAATAAGTTATTTCTCACACAGTACAGCACCCTTCACTCTTTATGAATCATTTCCAAATCAATCCCAATTTACAAATATATGCTGAATAGCCCAGATGAGAGTGGTTCACTTCTTCCTGTGACCATAATGCATCACCATGACTACTAGGGAGGAAGGAGGTACTGCCTCATGGTTTTGGGCCAAAGGTATTTCAGACAGGCATGCACTACTGGCTTAAGAGGTGGAAAATGGGCGTTGGACCCCCTCTGTCACTCTCTCTTCCCCATTTTGCTGCCTGGTGAAGTGCTCACCAGGTGACATCATGACAAGAAATGCAGAGCTGATGCAAAACGTATCAGACACTGGGCTAGACAAATGTACTTCATCCGATCAGGAATTAATATGTGACTTTTTGGTATTTGCCTTCTAACAGGTTGTCAACATATTTAACATTTTGGTATACTTTCATGGATCAGCCACAAGTATTTGTAAAATGCTTGCAGAGGAAAAAGAACACACCACCATGAATATGAAAGAAAGCAGAATCAGTGGGTTAACTGGAGAAACTCAGGTTGTACAACACCATAAGCTCTGCCCAATATGACATGAAAATCTTCACTTAAAACACACTCTCGTAGGCCATGCTGGGTCTGGGCAGCTTTGCTTTCTCTCTGAGCAACAAATCTACTGTTCTATCAGCAGGACCTAGATGCAGTGCAGGCTGACCCAGGAGAAAAACCACAAAAAAAGGCACATGAGGAGCTTAGAATGAATCTAGTTCTATCTAACCAAGAACTGCTGCAGGCTATTTTGTCAGTGGAAGAGAGCTGAATAACAAGCATAAATGAACCTATGAACACTGAATAATTTGCAGTAAGCTGTAGGCAGAACTAATGCTCCATCCTGAAGGACACAGACTGTAGAAACTAGCTCTTTTAAAAAGAAAAATACTAATTGTCAACATTCCTTCTAGTGACAACTCAGTGGTTACATTAACACAGAGCAACACAGTATGGCTAAAATAATCTCACAGGCATTTCACACCTGATTTAGACTCAAACATTAGCTTTTGTTTAAAAACTTTTGAAAATTTGGATAGAGAAGGTTTAATTAATGCTTAAAATATAATCAGTTTTGGGTAAATTTCGCCACTTCTTTGTATAGCTGCACCGCACTATTATTATCCTTCATGACACTGAAAAGAAAACAAGCCAGGAAAACAAACAAACTCACTGACTAGGACATATAAAAAGCAAAGTGCTAAGTTTGATGATAAGTACATCTACTAGCAAAGATTCTTGCTTTCTTAAAAATAAATGGACTCACTGTGTTATTGCTTTAACAGTCAAGAAAGTGTAAGCTTATGCAGCGATCTTGTGTAACCGAAGCAGACATTAATCACCATTTCACTGACATCACACCTTTAGAAAGCATTCCTGATTTACAACTCATTAATACTCCTCTGGGCATTAATGACATGAAGATGTATTAAAAGAAATCTGTGTTTATAAACACTTGTGCATGGGAGTAGCTCTACTCTAGGGGAGTAGCTTCAGAAGCAAATAAAGCTGTAATCCTGATTTAAAGGAGAAAATGTGTAAAATTTTCTGAGCACTGCTGTTCCTTGAGATTTGGGAGAGGCAGGGATGTTAACACAAACTTCCTTATTTGAGAACTTCTGCTTAACAAAATGTTAATGCCAAACACTGTAAAGTGATTTCATGTTACACCTTTTTTTGTGGTCTTGCTTTTTGCAGACACAATGCAAGTACCAGTCCTCGGACAGTGGATTGTGGAAGACATTTAGACTTCCTTCAAACAGGTTGTCAGGAAGATAAAGCACTCACAAGTCCATACCATGAGCTCTTCTCAGTCATAGCAGTCATAGCAGATTGTACTTAGTGTGCATATTTTACACCAGGCAATTAAATGAAGTTACCCAAATGAATACAGAAGTTGGTTATATATTGTGCATCAATTATCACAGGCAATGAATGCTGTGAGACAAAGAAATTAACACAACATAAAACTAATTCAATAACACAGCAGATTGTGAAGTTAAAATCTTACCCTTTAGATATCCGTAACACCACAGACAATGAGTTACAACATGGAGTGAAGCTGATTAAATGCACCACTGTAACGAGGCACTGTGGAGTGCCCAGGTCAGCGGCCAGTCTTGGGATGCAAGGAGAAGGTTCTCTGCTCAACTTTGACATTGACCTGCTTAGTGACCTTTAGTCATTTCCTTTCTTTGTCTAATTTTCATGACCTCTAAATCCTTCAAGGAAAAGACTGATAGCATCAGCCTTTTGAAACCTGGGACTACAAGTCGCAAAGACATTAAATGCTATTGGTGCTGGTTCTTAAGAGAACACAGATGGGAAGGACCAGTGTGGCACCTTGTGAACTGTTACATCTAGGTGAGTTTCCCAGTACTTAAAAGAATGGCAATTGCAAAGTGTTTGTTACTATTCACTGTGATTCACGGCACAGTGATCATTAGGTTGGTCACGCTCCTCCTGACCTGCCAAAGTGCAGGTCATTTATCAAGCTAGCTCCAGCTGCCTTCTGAAGCATATCAAGCATTTTGTACTGGTTCTTTACAGTGTTTTTGTTTCTTCAGCTGCATACAGGACTCCCAGTAAAGAAGGAAGACATAGAAAGTAAACACATGGTGTAATCACTATCCATTTCTTCCTGACCATCTTACAATGAAGAAGAAAGATGGAAGTAACAGTAATGAAGATTATACTTTTGTGCCATAGCTATCCTACCTGGAGCACATGAAAAAACAAACAAACCAAGAACAAAACATCTCTAATGTGATTCTGAAGATGGCTTTTCTTAATAATATTGCATATGAAGTGTTTCAAGAAGAGTCATTATCTCATATTTTTGCATGGCTAGTGGTATGTTAACACCTAGAAAACCTAATCTAAATTCTGAAATTTAAAGGAAATTGAAGGAAAACACACATTTATTGCAACAATTTGCAAAAAAAGACATTTATTAATGTAATTCAGAAAATACATTAGGTACTACAGTATTTTTGAATAAATGTCTTATTTTCTGAGATGGAACCCTAACTAAGGCATTTACTATATGCTTCAGCCACCTGCAGCTCTACTGGAGAGGCCAGTTGCTTTCCAGCACCTCCAGAGTCACCCTGTTTATGTAGACTTGTTTGCCATGGCTCACTCTTACAGGAGGCCTTTGAAAGCAAAGATTGGTTCTGCATGAACTGGCACTTTCCTTAAGCAAATAGCTTCATTCGGCACAAGCTAGTGATGAAATCTCCCTGAGAGCCTAAATGGGAGCTCTGGTTATGTATTCAGGTACATAACCCTTCTGATTTTTGTCTTATGAATTATAACACCTTCACTCATTCTAGACTGTGCCATTAAAAAACTAGATTGTCAACTCATAAAATATGTGCTGCAGCATTAAAAGCTTTTGCTTTTCACTACGTACACTGAATATACAGGTTTTTGCATAGTTGCAAAGGATCCAATTTTCACTGAAAAACAGTTAATGAGTAAATCATGGCCATACTGATAGGAATAGGTCAACTTAGAGAAAAATGACAAAATACATACAGTTTCTCTCTAAATTCCACAAAGTAAATTTGTACAAAACATGCTTTCTGGAAGATCTGCTCATTTGAGATGCTGCATTAGTTAAATCCTCTGTCCCAGCGCTTCTTGAAGATAACACATGGTACATGCAAAGGCCAGACTTCCCTTGGAAAGCAGAACACTGGAAGATTTCAACAGTGCAAGAAAAATAAAACAAAGGTCTCCAAGACAAACAGGTGGTCTCCTGTGATGCTCCTTGAAAGGTCACTCGGTAACATTTCACGGTAAATCCCAGACCTCACTGGCATCTCAGAGCAAAGTCTTAACTGGTTACAAATGCACTTTTTCTTTTGCGTGTGTTTTAGCAGCTGCAGTCTGAATATGCTGGTCTATAAATAACAGAATCTGGAGGCACATTAAGAAAACACTATAGAAGTCCAGCTAACTTATTGAAAAAGCATATGTAGTTCCAAAATCATCTGGAAGGGGAAAAAAAAGCCATGTTGTTGGCCAGCAATACCGTGCAGCCTTGATAAAAACAGGTCTGATTATTCCTTGAACACAAAACACTGTTGTCAATTGATGATTGCGTCTCTGTTTTTCACCCTGCCGAGATGACTTGCAGTGGTGACTCACTTGCTTCCCACTTAAAAGAGCAATGACTTACTGACTAAATTAGGACAATCCTTTCTTTAAATGCTTGCATTTCTTTATATTTAACAACAACAACAAAAATAATTCTGAAATCTCTTTTTTACTTACAGCAGTATTTTAATAGCAAGCCTTGTATTACACTGTTTTCTGCTACTTTAGAAACATGACATCCCACACCACTGTATTTCAGGCAGCAGAGGAAGGACCTGAATCAGGTTTTGACACTTCAGCAACTTCACTGAAAGGCTGCACACTGAAATGAGAGGTGCTGGAATGCCTCCATGATGCTGTAAAATACCTAGGTCAGTCATTCTATGTGGGCTATTCATGCTATTTCTTATCCTTCTGAGCTTAAGAGAATACCTATATAAATGCACCACGCTTGCCAAATACCTTCTCTCACGCTACCGTACAACATCCTTGCCTCATGTTTACTAGACCTACTTCAAGCAGCTGAAATACAAGTTTTTTTAAAGATAAACAAAGGGGGGAAAAAAAGAAGAAAGAAAGACCAAAGCAAGCTGGGACACACTTCCAGAAAGAGCATTTTAGCTTCCTGGCTAACCTAAAGCAAAATCACTCCCATGTCACCTCCTGAAAATATTAACAGCTTGACAGGTAAGTCCTGTCTGCAGCAGAGCCCTGGGAACAGCATCATACAGATCACCAGAGGCAGGGGAGCCTTGTTATTGGATTTCCAAATGAACAAAGACTGCTGTCTTCTAGCCCCAGAAGACCAGGATACAGTTGAGTTTCACATGGCAACATTATGTATGGAAAATCTATTTTAAGCAACTTTTTAGAAGTTTCTAAAATGCATTCATTATCATTTTTCTTCTCCTTCAAAGTCTATATAATTGAACTCCTGTAGTTCAGGCAGCCTGTCTTTTCAGTCAGAGATTCATGGGGAAAAAACCCAAACCTGTCAATAAAACTATGTTCATATTTTTAAAATCACTTTTATCATTGGACCAAATTGTGGCAAGAGGTGACATCTAACTGTTCTTGGTTAAATGCCTGGCTGATCTGCAGAACACTTCTTTGCAGACTACTGAAGCAATCTAAAAACACATTGATCAAAATTTTATGCAACACCGTCAAGTATTCTTTCAGTAACGGCTGTTAGGTGAAACTCTGGAAAAGAGGTTTAGGCTTGTTTTGTTTGTTTTAATTCAAGGTTTCTGGTGATAAATTTTGCTTAAGAGAAAAACTCACTATCTCTTCTATCAACTTACATCTGTCCTCACTTTGAAAGCTGCCATCTCCTTTTAGCACATCACACTGAGGATATTTTCTCCAGCTACAAGCTCTAAATTGCTAGTGTGCTCCCTGAGCTCATTTATCTTGTAATCCTTCCATTCCTCTTAGTATATCTCCTGTTCTCCATGTACCTCAGAATACTCTTTCATACTTTTTTTTGCATTATTTTGTTTCCATCCACTGACTCCACGCTTCCTCTTACAACAGAGGCACATTTCTTGCCTTAATCTGCCATGGGCCATTCCCTCATCCAAATATCTATTCACAGCCAAGACAATATTGTTTGTTACACTGTGCTGTTTTATTAGGGGAGGGAGGGATTCACCTCACCTGACTTCTACAAGTGCAGATACCTATGCTTGAGCGTTCCTTCTGCCCTTGTTGCCAATGGGAAAAACCAAATGCTTCTGCCAGCCTGTTTCAGACACCTACCTTGCCAGGCAGTGAAGCACACTTTAGAGGTACACATCTCGCTCCTCTGGCTAGAAGCCTACATTGCAGTTTTGGATAAGGACATCTGTTTTGTCAGAAACCCATGGGATGAAATGAGCTGGGCTGAGCAAACTGTGCCTTGGGAGCTCAACCATCACTTTGTTACCTGCATGCCATATGAAACCCAGCAAGACACTCAGTCCTGAGGGACTTGGCTCCCACTCCTGTCCTTTGCCTGATAACTGGCACAGTGAACTGCAGAACAGAAATCACAACTCAGTTTGCAATAACTCAAGAGAGTGTCCCCAAATACAGATACATACAGATATTTAGAGAGAAAGATGGTTTGCTTTCTGAGGTTTTTTCTGCCCATCCCCAGTGAATATGCCAACATACAACTATTAGTGTTTGACAACGGGAGCTGCCCACTCGAACACATTTCCTACAGCTGTGATGCCCTACATCATCCTTTTCTCTGGAGAGAGAATTCATCCTGGACATTTTCTTCCTACTTCAAAATTTCCTCATCCATTTCTTACTGTCTGGCTCCTTGCGGCTCCCATTTTAAAGATCATTGTAAACCACACACACCTCTCAGCTACTACAGTTCCCTGTTTCTGCCCATCAGCCTTGCTCAGGCTGCTGCTGGCTTTCCTTATCATTCATGCCATACTTAGGGGCAGCATGTTTTTTTTAATAGGGAGTGAGGAGAGCCACAGTTTCCCTCTGCCCTTTCCCTTTTCCCAGGTGTTTGCTGTAGCTAAATGAGGGGAACAAAGAATATTTCCCACCACCCACAGGACAGAGTGGACCTTCCAGGGTCTTTGTGCTTCCTCATGCCCATTAGCTTTCAGCAGAAGCTGAATTCATTTGCTAAACAGAGCCAGGAATTTTGTCTGTTTCCTGAACAGTTGTGTATGGGATCACTGGCAAGTTACAGAAATTTAGGATTATACATCCTCTGTGGGCACTGAGGGAGAAGCAATCCCACATTTAACATGAGGTCAGATCAGAATAGCAGCTAGTGTGCATCAGCTATGATCAAGCAACAAAAATTATTTTGATGTTTCTTCCTTGTAACTAGTTGTCAGGGTGTCAGAAGAGGAGGCTTAAGCTGCAGATCATGGTGAATACAATGATGCTAAAAGCCCTCTCTCCCTCCAGGTGGTTCTGCTACACCTTTGCCCAGATAACAATCCTTCCACTCCCTTTTCCCTGAAATGCCTTCTTGTTTGTGCACTTTTTTTCTTCAATTGCAGTAATAATTCTCCAGGGCAGAAAATCATATGGATTTTCCCTCAGGCAGGGCTAAAACCTACTAGAAACCCAGTGCTCCTTGTGCTGTAATTGGACTGATGCTGGCTTTAGCCAGGAGCCTCCCAGGCAGGGATGTCAGTGAGCCAGCGATGCTCTGAGACCCAGAGGCAAGGCCACCCTGCTGCCAGGCTTCTGCACAGCACCCCATGCAGCCAGGCTTTTTGAGGCTTTTAAGATGCTCTGTGCTGTAAAACTAGGAATACTGACGATGACAGCATCCCCCTCTCTCCTCATTCAGCCTTTCATGCAGTTAATAGTCCTCTCACCCACCATTTTCCAAAGTGGTGTATGTTTGTTTGTCTTGTCTAATTTGAATTATAAGCTCTTCAGGGCAGAGAATTTGCCTTTATCTGTGTTGGTAAAGTACAATGTCAATTCGCTACACTATATAAATATTTTCTAATAAGAAGGGCAATAACAAGAAGAATGTATTTACTTTACTTCAATACATTATTTCTAGTCTTCAAGATACAATCAGAAACAACCCAAAGTCAACAAGACCAAAAGATTTGCAGAACCTTTAACAGTGAAGCGGAAGCCATGAGGACACTCTGTGAAACTTTGGTAAATTAGTTACTTATATTCATAAATAGCAGTAAAAATCCTTGCAAATTGACCCTCTGGAAAATATAAAGCAGAACATAACCAGTGTAAACCAGCAGAGCACTGCTTCACATGTGTATTATAAGGGTCACAAATGGCCTTCTAGTTACTTTTTAAACAAATGCAATGTTAATACTTTCACTGCAACATTATGAATGAGGCATTTGGCCTGTAGCTATGAATATGGTATCTGATGACTTCTGACTTGTTTGTTTATATTGTCATCCAGAAAATTTATGTACCATGCTCTCTTGGACTCAATCTCAACTTCACCCCCTGAATGTGCAGGGGACATAGCCCATGTAAAGGGCTTTGGGGTGCAGCAGTTTCCCTCTGCTTCTCTGATGCAGTCTGATGGCCACTGCTCAATATCCTCCCTACAGCAGCATGAAACTCTTCCGACACACAGGAGGGAGAACAGGGTGCCAGGGTCAGTGTCCATGCCTTGGCACCATCTCTGCTCATGTTGTTAATGGTTTCTTTGCTCTTTAAAGCTCTGAGGTATGAAATTAATCAAAATAACAGTGATGATGCAAGAGATTTAACTGACAGGAGGTATGAACTGCCCTTGTTTATCCAGGTGATACTACAGGAGGTGCAATGCAGATACATGTAGAGGACAAAGACCTGTCCTTTGAATTTACAGTCTGAATAGAAAATGCTTTGTGCGACCGCTATATTTCTGTCTAAAATATATGGTTTAATTTAGGAGTGCCTGAGTGACACTAGTGGCCTCTGATATATAAGTGGTCAGGTTAAATGACCTCTATGTACCTTCTTGCCTGAAGCTCAGAGCAACAGCAAGTGGAGCAGTTTGAATGGGTCCCATTTATTATTCTTTTAATTGCCTACTAATATTTCTTTCAGTAGGAAATACTAATACAGTCCTTCTGTCTCCAAATGTCTTCCAAATTACCCAAAATTGCAGTTCAGCCAAAACAAGTACAGGGTCTTCAGTTTTCTAGAAATGAAAAAGCAACTGAACAGGGATCTGAGAGATTTTTGTTCCTCATATAGCTCTGCAATAGACCTTGGGCAAGTAATTTAAACTGTCTATGCCTTGATCCCCCACCCATGAAATGGTATGATTACACTTTCTTTATCCCAGACTTTATTAATCTTGCCTAGCCAGGCTGTTCCCTGCTTAAGGGGTATGTGCAGCATCACAGGACCATGACCTGGGCCTGCAGATAACATGGGATTGCATTAGGTGGAGGAATTTTTTTCTCCATAAAAATCAAAACCAAAGTAGAGCAGAATAAACAAAAAAATCAATGATCGTAATTTCCTATGGAATCACTGTCTATCTGAATGTGGAGAAAATAGCAAGTTTCCTTTAAAAGCACTTGCAATGAAATTCACACTCTGTCAGGTGTAAATTACAGCCTGTATCTCATCTTGTTCTATCTACAGCTCCTTTCTTAGTCATGCATAGCAGCAGCATATAAAAATATTTCCTGCATGTGATCAAGCGAGTATGGGCGCATAAGATGCAAACAAAATATGAGACTTAAAAAAAAATGTTTACTGGTATCTTAAAAGAAACTAAAAGTTTGTAATCATGCCATTTCTCCAACAGATAAACTGATTTACAATTGTCCTTGGGAATGCAATTCAAATAAATCTATGAAATATTTTCTTTAAGAAGCTACAGGGTACTGAAGTAGCTAAAAATAAATGACAAAAAGAAATAACAATCCCAGGAACATGATTATATTGTGCAATCACAGATATAGTAGATCACTTAAATTAAGCCCTGATCATAATGGAGCTGCTCAGTGGAACAGCATGGGAAACGGGTTTTTCATCTTTTTTTCCCCAGTGTTTTATACAAGACCTTCTGATTGCATATGCTTTACGACATCTAATAGATTACTTCAGGCAAATATCTATACACCATACTAAACACTGCAGAAACTCGGCTTCATCTATGCTCATTTCTGAAACAGTGAACTCCTCCCCAAGTCCCATGGGTTGGTGACACTGTGAAGTGCATCACTGGCACACAGTGGAGCATCACTAAGTTTGGGAGGAGTCACCAGATTGAGTTATAGTGCACTGTTGTGTTAGTCCATATTTGAGGGTACAAACAAGATTTTAGCCTGGGTAGAAATTCAATGTCGTTAATCTTCTTTAGGATAACTGTGGCTAGGGGCAAAGAAGCAGCATATCTAGTTTAATTGCATGGCCAGAAATGCCTGAGCTAGGAAAGTCTCTCTTTAAAGTTGACAACTTCCTTTCATTCAGGAACAGCTAAAAAGCCTTAATTGTTAAGCGATCTATATGAAGACTCTACCCAAGGTTTACTACTGAATAGCTCTCCAAATGCTTATCAGTTGCTGAGGACTTGATACCTGCCACAGCTCAAAGAGAGAAGCAATAGTTTTCTAGATGACAATCAAACACCTTCATGGAGCACTAAAGTTAAAAATTTGCTTGTTCAAATAGTTCATGAACAAAACAACTTTGTAGGTTTCTCAGGGAATTCTCAGGGAATGATAAAAGACACCATACCTGCTATGAATGGCTACAGATCTTCTGAAGACTCTGCAGACAAAGTACCAGACTTTCCTGTTGTGTCTGACACAAGTTTTGCGTTTTCCAGGATAAGGCAATCAAGCTTCTCGGTAATCAACATTTGGGCCAGAAAATTCAGATTAATTGGAGTCCATGCATGTTTCTAAGGGGAGTTTAATGGTGGAAAGATTCATGCTCCATCTCATCTCAGTACTAAGATTCACTTATGCAGATCCATCACCAAGAATGGCCTGGCCTCTGTTATCATTAATTGAAGCATAAGAGACTTGGCAGAAAAAAAATATCCAAATTTGAAATGTCAAGAGACAGATCCATCTAGTTTCATATCCTGTAGTTATAATACACCTTAATTACAGTTAATTAGGAGACATTGTTCCTGATGGAAGAGCATCTGACACAGTTTCTGTGGGTGATTAAACATAGAACAGAGTTTGATGAATTTGTTGAATGTACGATCTGTTTATTGTGACTCTACAACTATCTAGAGCATCATTCCTATTACATAGCAAAAGAAAAGAAAGTCACAGGCCAAAAATGTTTGCCTCATGATGCTTTAATATTCTCCACTGTCTTCTTACATTTTCTGCTGTTGGTCCCTTAGGACTCTAGCACATGATGCAGCTCCACTGAGGAGAGATTCAGAGGTTTCTCACTTAGGTTCAGCTGAGCCACATCAGATTGTAAATGAATTGCAGATAGAGGAACAGGCAGAGGGAAAACAAGTGCTTGAAAACAAGGAATTGACCTCTGTGGAAAAACAGTGCAGTTGGACACAGAATCAATGAGGGCTTTGATACCATTTGTGAAAGAATAATCTTTGATTTATTAGACAAATGCCATTAGCTGTAATGTTTTCCTCATACAGTATAAAATACAGAAAGTAGAAACCCAGGTTGAAAGCATGAGCTCAGCTTCTGCTGGTGTCAATATGGTTTGCTCACACTCATTGATCTATAGCTGTATATGACCCTGAAATATGTTTTGCTGGGCTGCCTGAGATCATTGCTCATGCTTAGAATAGAAATGGCAGGATTGGTTTTATCACTGAAAAGTAAGCAGTGCATGTCTTCTGCCTGAAAACTAACCAAATTAGCATTTGTGAAGTAATCTTTTTTTCTCAGTTTTTAAAAAAAAGTAGTGTAATTGGCTAGATTACTTGTACTAGCAAAAGTCTTGGTTTTCACAAACTCTATGCACACTGGTTTCCTAAATGCTTGTATACTCTGAACTGCAACAATTGTGATAAATCATTTGCTATTTACCTTTTAGTGCAACTAGATGCTTTGGGCAAAAATTTTTTGTTGTTGTTGTTCATTATTTATTTATTTTAAAAAGCAAACCCACTCGTTTAACACATTTTTCCATTCCCAGTGATGGATTTTATCTCTGATAAGTGATCCAGTTATTTAACTGCCTCTCACTACTTCCCCCATTAATTGTTTATACAGCAACTCGGCAGCATAATTTGCATATCACAGGAAAGATCCCATTACATGTTCCCAGAGGTGTGGTTTCACTACCTTTATCACTTTCTGCCACCTATGCACATCCCTGAAGCTGGGTGTCTGGTTAATCCAGAAAGGCACTTCTTGGCTGCCAATAGTAACTAAACATTAATGGTGCAGTTACAACATTTTCAGCCACTCAAAACCTATCTCCCCATTGTCTTCAATAAACATAATACCTAAAAAGATATTTCTCTTTTCATACAAATTTTCCTGTTGCAGGAAAATCACAGAGCTTTACCTATACTGTATTCCGTTCAGCTGTTGCGGACTTGACCTAAAATAATTAGACAAGGAAGAAATGCACAAAGAAAACAAAGCCGAAAAGAAGGGAAACATGCTTAGAAGCAGAATAACTCAATGTACCATAGAACAGTTGGAGAAGACTCAGGGCTGGACACAGTATTTGCCTTCCAGACTTACTTGGTGATCGAAGGGAGCAAAGGCTCTAACTGGAGGCTTCTTGCTGATGAAAAGCCCATGTTTGGGTGTATTACAGATTATTCTTCACTCATTGTACAAAACATTTAAAAAATAACGGCAGCACAACTTTCGCTTACTCCAAGAGCACTCTAGCAACACTGAAGTCTACAACAACTAGGGATCAGGGCACAGAAATTAAAGGGAAGCCAGAAGGACACCACAGTCAAACACCAATGAATTTCCTTGCACAAAACACTGCTGCCTCCAGATGTTTTCCCAATAAGCAGACAAACAGTCCTGTGCCTTCAGAGTTGTCCTATATACATTTGGGGGGAACAAACACTGCAGGTACCAAATCCTGTTACCTTTGACTGTCCCTGCGTAGCTTCACCTTGCAGTGAAAGAGTATATGCATGAATTTCAGAAATACAAACTCCATTTGGGTGAAATTTGAAGTGCAAGATCTAGAGTAGAATTAGTAACTAAAAGAGCCTTCTTAGAAAGTGCCTCATGCAAACATAATCACACCCCTCAGTTGCAGACAGGGCAACAACCACCCCAGCATCTTTCTCTCTAGCAATATGACAAACTCACAAAATTCCTAACACAATAGTAGGCTTGAAGAGAGAGAAGGGTTTGATTCACTGACAAAACTAATGGGCTACTGAGTCAATAGCCTTTGAGTCACAAAGTCAGCCACAGTGAACAGTGATTGAAAGTGGTTATATCCCATAGCCCAAGAACACATTATATAGTGCAGTAGCCAGCAGACACATTGACAGAGCAAAAGGCAGATTAAGCACAGCTGTCCCTTCAAGTCTAGGGATAGCCTGGTGGGCAGGAAGGAGAATCAGAGCTGTTCCTGGCTGTTTAAAAGAGAGCATTTAGTTTTCTAGCCTGTCAGCATGATCTTTTTTGAACACATTATGTTTACTGACATGTCACCCTGACATTTTTGTTTAGTACAGAAAAAAGCAACCTCAAAACAAGAGGTAAGGTTATAAAATCAAATATGATGTTTTCTGCATGTTAGAAGAAGTATTGCTTCCACAGAGACCTGGAAGCTCAAACAGCTGCAGCATTGTGCCAGTACATGAAAACCAAAAAATGGAACTGACCTGGGTTTCACGGTTCAAGCGTGCCGTGGCAGGGATCCTGGCACTACTTCCAAATTCAAAGCTTGAATAAACACAGTTGTAGTTTCTTGAAGTGGATGCTTTTAATGCAATCTGAAAAGGGTGAGAGAAAGGGCATACTCCTGAAGCCTGTATTTCTTAGGTAGAAATTCTGCCTGGAGAAGCCCAGCTCGTGACTGTTTGCTATTAAGACTGCACGGGAGAGAGGGAGCGTCTTTGAGTTCACATACTTAACGCTCAGTGGTGTGTCTACAGAGCGGCAGGAAATAAACAACAGTGAGGAGGGGTTAACCAGAGACCTGCTGGCTAAAATCTACATGCCTAGAAACAGAAGGGAGAGGGCTGCTAGGTGAGATATAGTTCTGTTGTTTCTCCATAATACCTAAAACTCCTCAATCACACCCCAAGATGTATTCTCCAACTTATTTCCTAAGACAGCTGTGTGCCTTCTGAAGAAATGCCACCATTCTGCCATAACTGCATCCAGGGAACACCCACACGGATGGTCAGATACAATGAAAATATGTCCAAGCCTGATATGAGACGGTAGAAAATCCCTTTACTTAGAGCCTCTCTACCAAAATTCACCACTGCTCCAATAGATTTCCCCTTTCTTCATAACTGATTCAGCAGGCAGGAAAGGGAAGTGCTTTTTGGAGCCACCAGCTGTGTATGCAGACAGAGGTGGGGAGCTGAGCATAGAGCACAGCACAAGTCAGAAAGTCCAGATGTGGGGAGGGCTTGAGATGAGGAGGGAGACCAGCTGCCTACTATACTTTGAAATGTGCAGAGGAAGAATGAGCAAAGCTATACTTCAGAAAAGCTTGTTCTGCTGCTAGAGGTAAAGGATGCAGCAGACATTTTCCAAAAGATCTGTCACAAGCACTAACATTGGTGGAAATCAGAAAGGGTTGAAAACATTTTGTTACCAGCTTTTCTTAGGGAATGTAACTTTTCTTAGAGAAAGACCTGGAGTATTGCACCTGCTCCAATAAACAACCCAAACTTGACTCTATAACAGAATTACTGGATGATGGTTTTGAGGAAACACCCACAGTAATGGAGAAACATACTGTAAAGCATAAAGTAGTACTGTGGTTGCATCCCGTTTCTGCATACAGAGTATTTATAGATGCTAACCAGGGCAGTTTCATATCTCTAGGTATTTACTCTATGCTTGTAAAATGAAATGGCATTTTTCATCCTATCTTGATTGGAAGAGAGAATATGTTTGGGTTATAAATAGTTTAGAATTACTTGTTAATGCTGTCGACTTCTCTGTATCCGCTTGTACGAGGGACAGGAGGGAGACAGATAATACTTTACACATAAAACCATAGAGGAGAAAAACAGAAAGCTAGCTTTGTTTTCAACATGTTTAAACTGTTCAAATGACAAGAATCGGTTGCCTTGGAAGCAGATCTGCAGCTGAATGAAACCTTTTACCTGTCCAACATATGAAATATTTATTACCTGAGGGTGACTAGAGATTAAATAAAGTCAGAGACACAATGCAGAAAGCAGACCCTGGCTCATCACCTCTATGAATTTCACAGGTCCTGTGGCAGCCAGATTAGATTTTGCCACAGAGAAAGGGAAGTGGGCTCAATTGCACTATTGAGTGTAAGGAGAAATAAAACCAGAGGAAAGCAACATCTTAACTTTATATTTGATTTAACCAGGTTGGTGAAGCAAAATCCTATACTGTGTTTAGCAAGACTGGAAAATGCTATCATTTCCACTTAGAGAGTAAGAGTCCACTCTCTCTTTAGATAATTACTTTTCCAATAAATTATTCTTGGCCACTTGTTTCCCCATAAAATTGCCCTGTGTTTTTGTCTTGTAGAAGTTGTTGGCTTCGTTTTGTTTTTTCTTCCTTGTTTTGTGTGGGTTGGAATCGATTTATTATAGGGCTAAAACTTGGCAGAGATCCAGACACAACAATCTGAAAAATGTTCATAATAAAATTCAGTGATGGGATTCCTTGTTTACTTTATCTCAGAGGCTCCCTGAGAATTTGGTCCTGCAAAGGGGAGCACAGTTGATGCACAAATAGGCATGTGATACAGTTTGCTTTATTTTTCAGGTAAAAGACTTCGGACATTTCTGTTGTTACAGACACAACTGTGACTATGAACAAAAGCCAGAGCCATTATTTAAGAAAGTAGTACTTTTGCATAACTGCTTTCACCAGTGAATCTCACTTTGAAACAACATTTTTGCCCTTTATCACATTTGTTTCACAGAAAATCTGGAATTCCAAGGCCTTTGGCATCCTTACTGCTGCTAAATAGCTTTAACATCTGCATTCGAATGTGTCAAAATTATCTAATTAAGCTGAGAGGCAAAACTAAAAATAATAGCCCATTGTCATCATATCCTAAATTGTACCACAATAAAGTATATTTCTGCTAAGTCTGGTGTGTTTGTGTGAAGTGACTGAAAAGTTGTGGAGAGCTAACACACAACACCAAAATATGATCACTTCTTTCAGTTCATGCCTTTTCCTTATTACACTCCACTTGGCAATTGTGTGAAGATTTTAGCAGTAAATATTGGATCAGATAACATCATTTCAAATCAGAATTGAGGTATGAACAAGATGGGGAGGGAAGGAAGAAGTGCACAAGGAAAGAGGCAACATGGTGTCTGAATAGTGCCATTGTACAAACTGTGCCACCACAAAACCAACGCACACACGGCTGGAAAATGATTCCTGGCCTCACACTGGCAGGTTACATTTATCTCTAGCCTCTTTCACAACACAATCGACCTTAAAATATTAACCAGCCCTCTGTTTTAGTTATGATCTTCTGGCACTAGTCTTGTGCCTTAATAGATTGCACCTCTGATCCCAGACAGGAGCACTTCCCCATTCCTAGCACATAATACTTAGTTATACACTCAGGCTTTTCCTAGACTTAGCCTTCATTTTCACTGCTTCTGTGCAAATTACTTCCTCCACATCTGTTACAGTCCCTTTGCCCTCTCACAGAGTGCTGTGCTTATGCTTTCCCAAGTTTGCCAGAAAGAGGTTGCTAGGTTCCAAGTGCACCAAAAAAGTGCAGAACGTGCCTTCCTTCCTGCCTTTCCATCTGCCTTGAATAACTCCCTCCCTTTCCCACCGTGGTACATCAAGTACCTTTCCTTTCTTTCAGAAAACTGAGAATCCATCTGTTCGGCAAAGTGCTCCATCTGCAACAACAGCAAGTCCAGTGATGCGCTGCCAACATTTCAACAAAGGGCTCCTCTAAACCCATTCCCCTGAGTTGGTAACACAGCCCACATCCCCAGGGTGAGGATGCTTGCAGACAGGAGGCGTGTGGAACTGGTGGGCTCTATTCATTTGGTTTTCCCATTTCAACAAAATGCTTTTCCATATCCAAGGAAAGAGGCAGTACCACTTGGCAAATGCATTTCTGTTACGTGCCTCTTAACAGAAGTGTTAATACTTAGGTCCTGGGAAAAAAAAAAAGATTAAAAAAATCCAGTTTGTTGGAACAGTTGCAGAGTGCACCTGGCCAAAATCAAGGTATGAAGATGGTAGGGAGGGATCTGAATCCTTTTGAAGGACTTCTCAGGACCATATCTGTGTCAAGCAAATTAGTGAAAGGGTCCCAATTACAAAGAAGGAAATCATGCCAAATTTTACTTTCCAGGCAGTTCTTTAGAAGGCAAGTGTACAGCACTTTTGTCATTCACACTTCTGTATCATATCTGAATACATATGACACAGCTTATAAATACATATATGCATATATGTATAAACATTTGTAAAGTAAATGGTTGCTTTTACAAACTTTGGCTGCTGTCTTTGCTTCATAAGCTATCCTGTCTCAGGATAATTGCCCAGCTTGATAGTTTTCTACGTGATTTATAGAGGAGTTGATACATGCAGGCCAGGATGCTCTCTCTGCATGTACTTTGGATCACCCACTTTTTCCTGTTGCTGTTTATCAGCTGCACAGCGTTAGATTTACAACAAGCTGCAATCACATATAAATGTCCAGCTACTAAATTACATTAAACTTGTGAAGTTTTAAAAGGTGATAGTATAACATATTATTTGCTAGCTTTAAAATCAGCAATTTCTTAAATCATTCGAGGCTCTTCTTAATAAAAAACAGGAGAACTCTGCACTGGAACACATGATCTATCAACATGATCAATCAACAAGATCAAGCAACTCTCCTATCTTGATGTGCTTTATAAATACGGAAAACTAAAACAAAACAAAACAACCAAAAACTTGGACTCAACAACTTAGTGTATCCTTCAGCAGATGACTTTCGTTGCTTTTGAAGAATAGGGAACACAAGATTAGCAGGAGTGGTTGCCATCATATAGTTTAGTTGGACATTATCTATAATACATGTGCAAATTATAACACTAAATAATCTCAATGTGCCAGGAAGCAATTTAAAAAATATGTTCTGTTTTTGTCTACTTTGGCTGCCACATAAATGGCAAAGTGTCAAGTCTCTTTACTTAAAAATGCAGGCAGCACTAATGTGTCCATCCCATAAAGGGTCCTTCCAGAGAAAAATCCTGATCCTCATCTAGCAAAGCACAGCAGCACATTTTGGAGATCACTCACCTATAGCAAAACACTTTGGAACATGTTTGTATTTAAAGCATTTGTTGAACAGGAAGAGATTAAGCGTGTGCTGAGTCTGTTGAACTGTGGCCTGTTTTAGGCTTCCACAAGACGATCTGCAGTGCTCAAAGCTGTCCTGCACAGCCACCCTGCTGGCTGCAGCACCCCGCGGCCTCCACTGAATAGGTCTAAGGAAGATGCCATATGAAAATAACACAAGGCAAGTACAGCCCAAATCAAAGCATCACTGGGAGCCTTCTTTCCAAGTCAGGAAACACAAAAGCTTTTGACACAGAGGGCTGGAGCACCACTGACCCTACGCACAGACATACACAGCCCCAGAAACCCTACCAGCTAAACTGGTCAGGCATGACAGCATGGCTGGAACATGAGGGTCATTATCTCCTTTTTGCAGACAATAAAAAGAGGTGCAGACAAACCCCCCCAAAGTTACCTGCTAAAGACCTGCTAAAGCAAAGATATGACAGGAATTTGAAATGAATCTGCTGAATTCTAGCCTGATTCTCCAACCATCAGACCAGCATTCCTCCTGGCTTTGAAATAAGCATTCAAATCATAACTAAAGCAATTTTATATAGGTTCAATTAGGTTCCTACTATGTCCATCAGGTTAGCAAGGCAAGGAATTAAAAATGCTTTACGAAGAATTGTCCAAGTTACTTGTCATAACAGAGAAGAGCTGAACCAGTGCAGGTGGGGCAGTGTGTTTGACACTCACAAGAGCATTTTCCTCTTCCAAACAGGTGTAAGTTAATCGCCTTCTCATTTATCTCTATTTTCTTCAAGTCTCTTAAAATCCCAGTAATGTATCTATCCCAGTTTCACTTAAGTTTTGATCTTGGCAAAGTATCTTATCAGTCTTCCCCCTAATCTATGCTCCTAAAGTGATTGCATGGCATGGAAAGTCAGTTTATTTTCTCAGTGAGCTCTTTGCAATCTGTAGAGCTCCCATTTGGTTAAAAGCATGTGAACAAGAATACAACATGCCATACAAAAAGGTCAGCTCACTTTTTCTTTTGGAAAGAAAAGCTCCTGCCCTCACTGATACATGACTGAGCAGAAATACAAAGCCACCAGCCCTAACTTGAAAACAGAGGGGTTGTGTTGGGCCATAAGTGGTCAGTAAGTTTGGGAGTGGGATGGTTTATACTATTCTGCATTTTCAGTCTTACAAAGAGATATCTATCATACAAACCAAGTCAGAAACTACATGAGAGAAACTAGCTGAGTTGTGTTCCCTTCAGCATTCACACTGAAACTCTCCTCTTCTAGCTGTGTCTGCTGCTGTGCCACTTTTTGGCCTCAGTGCACCTTGTGTCCCCTAATCCCCCTGTGGTTCTTCTCTCCACGGATGCCACAACTCTTTGCAGGAACAAATCCTGGAGATCTATTAGTGAGTTTCTACTGGGGTACCACTGCAACACCTCACTTTACAAACACTGCTTGCAAAGAAGAGGAAAGATACCATCCAAATGCATATGTGGAACTACCTTGTGCTAAAATTTTGTGTTGATCATGCTAGTCTGATCCTTTAAGTTGACCACAAGCCTGCAAACTGAGAACATAGGTGCTGCTGATAGGAGCAAGTTAGTAACACAAAAAATACCTCAGCGTGAGCTCTGATAACTAAGAGTGTCAAACTTCTCACTTCTCTTCCTCTCTCTGAGACAAGACCAATTTCCCAAAGGATGGATTTGTTTCCAAAAGTTCACATTACCACTGAAACTGGACACCAACACTGCATGCAATTAAACTGCTGGCTGCAGCACAATTTCATATCCAACACACACCTGAAGGACTCCTCATTTCTTCTACAGCCCTTGAATATCCCGGCACTCCAACGCAGTATGTTTCAGTCAAAGCCATATAAACTGTCTCCTAATACATATAGGCATGTGTGCACACATGCATGTAGCTAACAGACCAACGAACAAACCAGCAAGCTAACACTGTATATTTATACTTAGCCTCCAGCTTGCTCAGTATCCTATTTTAAATTATCTTTCTTCAAATATTTTCTTCGCATTCCCTCAAACTTTCTTGCTACTTCAACTTTGTGTACAGCTGCTTCTTCATGAGCTAATTTTGTTGCTCAGTTAACTACCACATTAATCAGGTGAATGTGTCTCCCTAGTATATCTAACAATTGCTCATTAAATCAGGTCTCCAGTACTGCTGAAAAATAATTAAAAACCTGTTTCCAATAAACAAGCTATAAAGGCATTAAGGACAAAACAGTGTGTAGGAAATGTATTGGAAACACAGTGACAGAAAATTCTAACCAGGCATAGGCTGGGCAGATTTAGCTTAATACCACCATAATTGCTCGTAGTGTCAGGCTAATAGTAAAAAAGAAAGTTATAAATATTCACTTCAAATTAACAATGAATGTATTGTGGCTGAACACAAGCTCCTTTTATGTTTGCTTCCTACAAATAGTCATACAAAGCAAATTCGAAGCTTGTACACTCCACGATCTGCTTCCAGAATAGGGGTATAATTGAAACGGGATTTACACAGCTTGAGGAAGCAAGGGGGGCCAGGCTCCCAAAATCTTTTGGATCCAGCACACAAAGGCAATTAAACAAATGGGTAAAGGAACTGCACTGGTTCCCTGCACCTTCTACATCTAGCACCATGCACAGGGATACCTAATTACAGTTTGTCAGCAACTGAGGTGATGAGAGAAATCTGCCATCAGGCAATTCAAACAAATATAAACTAGCGATAATAATACTCCCATCGAAAGAACAAGAGACTGAATTTGTCAAGGAAGTGACTCACTTTGCTTTAATTGCTACACACAAAGTAAAATGACACAGTGATATCTCAGTGACCAGATAAAATATGCCATTTTCTCCCTGCCCAGTGAACCATGCAGTGCCTAACAGATGAGTTGCCTTCCCTCGCCTGCATTAAACAAGAACAACTAAAAAAGATTTGAAATTCAGTTTGCAAATTGAGCAATTTTAAACAAGCTCCAAGTCAATCACCTCATCTCCAAGTCAGTCACTGATGGCAGTGGCAACTTAGCAATAATAAGCATTTATATTTTGCAATTCTTCTATATGTGTGTAGCTAGGAGTGTGGTGGTCCACTTAATTAAACACTGATAAAATTATACTTTAAACTTCCCCTCCTATCTTGCTAGCACAATTATAATCTATAAATCTCCATTTTACATCAACAACTAATTTGCTGTCCAGCAGTGTAATTTCTCGCTATGAAGCATTCATCTCTAATAAGTCAAGGTGTGCTGAGTGCTCCTAACACTACAGCAGCCACTCACCCTGGTGAAACCATGACCCCAGAATATTAGTAGCTGTCTTCCTCCTGAAAGCCACAGTGTTTGTCCCCAGAAAGAATCCCATGGCATGAGTCAGAAGTCACATAAATATATTATATACATATAGTCTTGGAAGGGTACTACTAAAGCATGAGCGCACTAAGGAGGTGTGTGCTGAGGACACACTGCCATCCTGGTGAATAAGCAGTGGAACCAATTTAAATACAGAAAAGCAATGACCAGACAGTAGAAAGATGATTATCAGATCCACAGAATTAGCAAATAGAAAAATGAGGAAAGAACCTCACATTGGCTATAGCTGAACCTCCCCTCTCCACTAGAAAGTAGACACTTCTTGTAAAATAGCAGAAAGAACAAGGAAACTAGGACAGTTTCACAGGCAAGTCATGGATAGAAATGAGATATGTATCTTGATTTGGTATCTGAGTGCTCTTCACACATTACTGCAAGGCTTAGCCCGGTATTATGAGCTTACTCGACACTTACTCGACAGCAATTTCCCAGTCACACTCTGCGTTAAATTAGATAGTGGTTTCCTAGGCATTGTTTTGTGTCTGCACTTCACATGTAAGGATTATCTCTTCTGATTTTTGGGTAATTTTAGCTTCTTTGGAAGGCATACATAAAAAATTGCAACGTAATCAGCATTACTTAAACACATGCATAGCATATACCTGTACATAATCAAAATGCATCTCTTCTGACATTTCATTAATATGGAGGGGGAAAGCCTTCCAAAGGGGATCTAAATCCACTGCTTTTGGAAATCAATTGTGTCCTAATGAGTAAGTGCAAATCATCATCTACCCTAACTTGCAAGATCTGGAGAATACTGTAGTTCTGTGCAACGGTTACTTAGACATTAAAGATCATAGCTACTTAGGATATTAGATTTTTCTAAACAAAATAATTAATTTCACCTATTTTTGCTCAACAAGTAGGTAGAGAAACAGGTATTGAAAATGAAATATGATTTAAACAGTACTTGCCCGAGAGTAACTTATGTGTGTAAAATATAAATGTTTTAATCATGAAAATGCTTCAGAAAGGTTTCATGGGAGAAGACAAATTATTTGAGTTTCTCCAAAATTACAGTCTTGTCTGCTTACCATTAAGCTATATGAAGCATTTTGTTTTGTGAACTCAAAGCTTTATTCCTCAAAAACTTTATTCAGTAGTCAAGAAAACCAAGGTTCAGAAAGTAAGAGTGAAACTTAACCAGTCTGGTCACATTTATTTCATTGTCTTTTACAAGCTCACAATGATCTGTACATGGTATCGATAAACAGCCCTTGCTGGCTAAGTAAATAGGTCTGATCAAATCCATTTGGTCTTTATTGTACATTTTTCTTGCAAGAAACATCAATTTCACAGGATTTTTTTTCCCTTCTGCCCAGGAATGCAGAAGTGCACACGACCTGTCTCAAGTGAAAAGAAAAGAAATCACTAGGTAGAAAATCAGATTTCTCAACAGTAACCATAAGAAGATGTGGTAGGCAGAAAAAAACATGTGCAGTACTTATCTTAAACTATTCTGGTCCTGTGCTAGCTTCTACTCTGTTTTTCAGAGAAGGACAGAAAGATTTATTCAGATGCTACTAGCCTCAGAAAAAAATAGAGACTTCCTGTGCAGTTTAAAGTTTTTGACCCTCATACACTTCCCAGGTTGTTTTATGTCTAAAAGCACTGTTACTGGAGTGTCTCTCATGATTGCAACTCAGTTGAATCTACAGAATTAAGGAAGTTTCAGCTTTTTCTTATTTTCCTTGATGAGACGTTTGTCCTGTTTCCAGACTTTGATTACAGAACAGATCTGTTCATGTCCATTGAGCTGGTTTTGGCTCGGATAGAGTTTATTTTCTTCACAGTAGCTGGTATGAGTTTATGTTGTGAAGTTGTGCTGAGAACAGCATTGGTAACACAGAGATGTTTTTGTTCCTGTTAAGCAGTGCTGACACAGAGTCAAAGCCTGTTCTGCTTCTCACTCCACTTTATGAGTGAGTGGACTGGGAGTACACAAGTAATTGGAAGGGAGCACACAAGTAGCTGGAAGGGGACACAGCCTGGACTGCTGACTCCAACTGGCTAAAGGGATATTCCTTACCGTATGGTGTCATGCTCAGCATGTAAAGCTGTGGGAAGAAGGAGGAAGAGGGAGATGTTCAGAGTTACGGTGTTTGTCTTCCCAAGTTACTGTTAGGCATGATGGAGCACTTCTTTCCTGGAGATGGCTGTACACCTGTCTGCCCATGTGAAGTGGTGAATAAATTCCTTGTTTTGCTTTTGCACATGGTTTTTGCTTTACCTAATAAACTGCCCTTATCTCAGCTCAGTATATTCTCACTTTAATCCTTCTGATTTTCTCTCCTGTCCCACCAGGGAAGGAAGTGAGCAAGTGCATGTGTGGAGCTTAGCGGCCAGGTGGAGTTAAAACCCTACATCCATATAAAACCTAGAGTTCATACTCTATGTGTACATATTCCACATACATATTCCATTCTTTGATGTAATATACTATAAAACATATTTTGCATTAAATAAGAGCTCATTCTCCCATGCTATAAGAAAATCTGACATGCAAAGTTTGTTTAACCACCCTAAATCAAGTAAAATTTCTTGACCATAATGTTAAACATTTTATTACAC
This sequence comes from Acanthisitta chloris, assembly GCF_000695815.1. NCBI lineage: Eukaryota > Metazoa > Chordata > Aves > Passeriformes > Acanthisittidae > Acanthisitta > Acanthisitta chloris. Next base: position 61,522 of record NW_008659187.1, read on the forward strand.
TGCAAAGAGAATTTCAGTTCATAATATATTTCATGTTGAAGGTGTTCAAAAGTTTATAAATTCTCTACCTAAAAAAAATTAATATTTATTTCTAGTAGAAATGTATAACTTCTTAATTTGCAAAAACACATCTGGGGTATTTAATTGGAAAATTGCTTAAAACATTATTATATTTCAAACAGCATCATTTATAATTGTAATTTTTTCACAAGAGTTTTTAGAAGTCTTGACTTTAATAACTTGCCAAAGAAAATCTTCTGGGGCAAAAGTATTGCAAAAATACATTGTGCAAAGGACTTGTTTCCACTAAGATGTAGATTACTAGAACAAGCAATAAGAGATGCTTATATTAATATGGAAAAGCAGATCTATCTCTGGCAATAATTATATCTATTAGACTTGAGCTTATTTTCAGTGTGAATGCAGCCACGTTTTAATATTCCAAACAACCACAGAATACTTTTATTTGCTTTGTTCATTAAAAAGAAAAGAGAGGAAAATGCTGCAAATAAATCTTATTCATGGATACAGATATCTCAGCTCATAAAAGCAGTGAGCTCTCAGCACATGTTTTCTACTGGGTATTATAAAACAAATGTATAAAATGCATGGTTCCAGAGAAAAGTATATGATTTTTCAGTTCACTGAATCCTTTCTTTAGCAACCTTTCCATTTCTCATTTGTGTAACTAAATGAGAGAAAATCCAGTAGATTCTGAAAACAGACAGAACATTTCCCCTTTATTTAAGAGTTAGATGAAAACAGCAAACTATTCAAAAACAGCAGAATTTGCTCTTTTTCACAGAACAACACACACTGGAGGGCATCTTTGGCAGTTGTTTGGTGCAATCTCTTGCTTTAATTGTGGCCAACTCAGATCTGGTTGCTCAAGACTGTCAGGTTTGAATACCTCCAAGAATGAAGAATTCACAGCCTCTCTGTACAACCTGCTCTGACACTTGACTACATTAATGTGTTTGTGTTTTAAATTTTCCTAATAGCCAACTGGGATTTCCCATGTTGCAACTAATGCCCATTCCCTTGCCTGTCATTTTCCCCTTCCAAGAAACATCTGGTTATATCTTCTCTATATCCCCATTACACAGCTGAGAACAAAATTTAGGTCCTGAAGATAACATTTAGATATTTCCTCAAAATCCTTCTCCTACAAAATCTTCTGTGGCAAAGGCACTGCAAAAGCACACTGTGCAAAAGACATATTTCCACTAAGATGCAGAAGATTACAGCAGAGGATAACAGACAAAGCCAAACAGACTCAGTTGTGTTAGTTTTGTCTTGTATATCATGTGCTCTATCAACACTCAAGAAATCTCTTAAGTTGTTTATTATAAAGACAAAACATACAGGTGATGTCCAAACAGTAGCCAAGTCAGCTGGCAAACTATCATCTATTTTAAAGGACTTTTGATCAAGTCCTTGTTTTACATGTGCACTTGAATAAACAAAAAGAAAGGCAGGAGGAGGGGGAATATTAAGTATATAACAAAGCTGTTTAGTTCAGGTATCTCTGCTTTCAGTTTAAAGATTTTTTCATAATTGGAATTAGAGCATCTCAGTCCTTATTATATCAGAGGTGATCTGATATAAACACTGATGGCTTCAGAAATAAGTATCTGAATGTCCTGGTACATAATTTGGTTTAAGATTAAATGGTACATTATGTCTATCTGTTCTATAGCAGGAGCAGAAATCTTTAGATTTAATTTGCTAAGTGTTTCCTGGTTACTGCACCCAGTGACCAAAGCACAGTGTGTACAAATAGCTGGTAAGTAGGAGAGAGCACATTGCCACATTGCTGGCAAAACACTGATCACTGAATTCTTATTAAAGCTCTAATGTTTAGATATGTCTTAACTTTCAGCTTTCAGCAGAGGAATTCGTCTATACCTCTGTGTACCTTTATTCTTTGGACATTTCATGATTTCCCTTGAGCCTATAAGGAAAAAGAAGCTGTTTATACACACATCAGATCCAGAAATTGATTCACTTTCCCAACAGAAACATGAACTAATAGAATGGTGAAATTGTGAATCACATATTCTGTGGCTTTAAGGTAAGCTGATAAAGTAATAAAACGAAGTTCCCTGGAGACACTGAAACCCAGCAGAGCATATTACAGCATATTTTCTGAATAATTTGTTGTTTTTTTGTCCAATGCAATACATATTTTGAGTTAAACTTAGAATAACATGATCAATTCTTTCATTATCATGTAGTGATTTGACTACATTTTAAAAGTCAGCCACCAAATAGGGAATTTGCAAGTATTTCTTCAAAAACAATGCAAAGCCTTCCACGACCAAGTAAGCTCCATGTTTTGCTGTTCCCATTCCTTTCAAGCAAGAAGTGCACTCAGCAGCTATTAGATATGAAGAGACTCTAAGTCATTAGTATTTCACTTTTTCAAGGATTTTATTTTTTTCTCAGTGCTTTGAGGGCAGTCAGCCAGCAACATTTGCTGTGTGACAGACATCTGCAACAAATGTGAACACATACAGAAATCCAGCTTTCAGACAACTCAAGCTAAATTACTAACCTGAGGTTTCAATATGATCTTGCTGCTGTATGCAGCAAAGACAGAGCACAAATAAAGGCAACCCTCTATCCCAGAGATCATATTAGACCCAACTAAAGCAAACTGCTCTTGATACTTCCTCTTCTGGAGGAAGTTCTCTTCTGCTGATTTCTCTATTTCTCTTCCTAATTATTCCTTGAGTTAGCTGCACCTTCTGCAATTTTACGATGGAGTGAAAATTTGATTAATAAATACATTTGAAGGTCTCCTGTAAAAAGGAGGAGATTCTTCTGTTATTTTAATACACTTAAATACAATGAGGGATGAAGAGAGGATTTATTTGAATTCTAGGAAATAGAGGGTTTGTTACTTGAAATATAGAGATGACAGCAGAAAAGGTGCACTGTGCTCTCAGGTACTCTCTCTGGATTATGCAGATGAGAAGATCTCATAAATATCCAGATCAAAAGGGAGATAACACCTTGAAAATAAGGAGGAAAAATCTTAATGTGATTTCTCAGGAAGTGAACTTCCAGTCAAAGAAGAGGGCACAGAAGGCTGTGAAATCTAATTATAGTACTGGCATCTTTGGTTGGATTGCAATGAAAGACACTCTTAGCCCTTTAAAAGCTTTTAAGATCCTTCTTAGTTAAGGCTCCATGAACTTAAAATTATTTTGAAACAACTGGCTGTACAGGAAAGCTGATCTGGGAAGTCACCTGTAGCAGGCTCTCAGTCCTTCATGTAGACAGAAGTTTCAAGCTCACACACTGAGAGCATGCCAAGCTAAGTCTTGGCAGGGAGTACACTCAGAAAAATTACTTACCAGAGAGAGAATGCAAACCAGAACCATGGCACTGGATGACATAAGACAAACCAAGCAAGAAGAAATAAATTTGTGAGTTAAAAGTGCAGCGAGTAGAACAGACACTCCCCAAACAAATGAAGTCACCCACGGTGGAAGTATAGAGGGAGGATCCCATGTCTTGTGGGAGTTCAGCTGGAAGATTGAGTGGGAGGAGGAGAAATCCCAAATGAGATGTAAAAACGATGAGAGACGAAGGACAGACCCACAAAAGCAAAGGGAGGAGAAAAGGTCAATGAGACTGGAGTAAAATTAGAGTGAGGTGCTTCTGAATGTTCTTACAGTCATTATATAAATTATGTACTTTATCCACTCCTTAAAAGCTGTTTAAAGAAGAATTGCATTATTGAAATCAATATAAAACTGTCAGGGTACTCCACAAAGACAAGCTTGGGTAATGTACCTGCCCTGCAACATTCACCATCAATCTGAGCTTGGTAAATATCATCCATTCAGTAACAAATAACTGCCCAAACCTCTGTCAGATCGGCACTATTTCCAAATTTCAGCTATATTTACACACCCACAGTTACCAGCTGACAAGTCATATATGAGGGAAATTGCCTTCCTCTAAAAAAGAGCTGCTGTCAGAGCTGCTCTGCTCCACATGGAAATAATTCAAAGGACTTGTCATGAAAGAGCAGCTATACTCAGAATAGTTACCACAACAGACATTTTTACTCAACACCTATTGCAGTATTTTTGCACTACTTTTGTTCAACTGCTGAGTTAAGTACCAAATACAAGTTTTCTTTCTTTAGGTTTTTAATTCATTAAGTTATGAGGCTAGCAGGAAAAAACCCCAAACCAACAAAACTGAAAGAACCAGACTAGTCAACGGGTCTAGTGTGAACCAAAGTCTTTCCTGAGATCCAGGCAGTGTATCTAAGTCAAAACGTCAGACACAGGCAGGTAGGCTTTGCACAGAGATGGGCTCTGCCTACTCTGTTAGTGCCTGATAAGCATTGTCAATGCCTGAAAAGATGGGGATGAGACACTCTAACATAAGCAGTCTCACCCTATGTCTTGGTGCTGCAAAGCTGGTCGAAAAGGGTAAGCATCTACTTGCATTTCATTAGCCACCACCTTCACACCTAATTCTAGCAACGACTGCATCTCCTCCTCTAGGAGGGCACTCTATATTTTCTTTTTCTAAATCTTTTTTCCTCTTCTTCTTTGAGAGTAGCAAGAAGGTGAGGAGGATTCATTGAAGATGAATGGGAAGGACAGACTGTCTTTTAGGAGCTGGAGTGAAAATAAGATGCTGGATGGTGACAGGCCAAGTCTGCAGGCCAAGGAGATGTGAGCTCAGAGACTGATATACCTGAGAGGAGGATTCAGATGAAGAGAGATTTTCTAGGGGGAGAAGAGTAAAAAAGCCAAAAAAGCCCTCCCTAACCATAGAATCATAGATTCATTGAATCATAGAATGGTTTGGGCTGGAAAGGATTTTAATGATCACCTAGCTCCAAACCCCCCTTCCATGGGCAGTGACACCTTCCACTAGACCAAATTGCACAAAGGACCATCCAGTCTGGCCTTGAATGCTTCCAGAGATGGGGCATCTACAGCTTCTCTGAGCAACCTTGCACTGGTCCCACAGAGTGTTGAACATCTGAATGGCTCATGTGTCCCTCTTGTGACATGTTACCTCTTCAGTTGGGCAAAGAGGCACAGAATGGAGAAACAGCAATGTGTCCTCCACATCCAGTTTTTAAGCCTTTGCAGTGACATGGCACTGTGCATGGGGGATATAAAAATACAGTTACACCACCACCCAAAATGGTACTTTATGTTTTCATTTTTTTTCAATGTAAATCCCAAATTTAAATTTTCATAGTTTTGCTTTGAAGGTAATTTCAGTAACTGATTTATTCCCTAATCTAAGAAAAGGGAATAGCATAAATGTCACAGTAATTTTAGTTACTTACAAAAACATTTGTAGAGATTTTAGTATCATCTACTATATGTGAGCAGTATTGCCGTAAGTAAGTGTATCCATAAAGAACAGGTTTTATTATACGGTAATATTAACTTCGGTGAAATAATCAGTATTCCTGATTCACCTCCTGTTTGGTTAATGGGGATACTTGTTCCAGATAAACCTAAGATAAAAAGATGATATGCAGCATTGAAGACAATGTATGAATTTGAGATAGTTACAGAATTTTGGATCCACTGCAAACATTAAAATCAAATGAAATATAATAGTCCTTTATGTGCCAAATATTACGCCTGGGTTTTTTTGGTTCACATAACAACCCAATATTCAAGCATCCATTCTTCTCAAAGCAGAGCTCACAATTTCAGATAGCAAGCACAAATAACTGGTGTTATACCTATACATGTATATATAGACACACCAGATTTTGGACTGCACTGTGCCACAAGTTATCACAGCTGTAAAACAGTCTGGATGAACTTGAAAAGAAAACATGGACAGAAATCCTGCTTTGCTGAACAGCATGCCCAGTAATGACCTCACCTCCAACACAATGACAAAATTCATAGGATCTGCAAAATTCCCACCCTGCAGCCACTACCACCAGCCAGAGGAGTCTTGTCAGGACATGACACCAAAACTGTGCTAGCAGGAGCTTCTACATTTCTATTAAGATGTCTGCAAATCTGGCACCTCTGTAATCTCTATCTGACTACAGCAACAAAGTAGGTTTACTTTTTCCCTTTCACAATTTTTCAGACTTGGGGCCATCACTCAAAAGGTCTGAAGACTCCCAGTTCATCTTCTTGTTATGCAGGCAGCCAAGGTGAGAGAAAAGAGGAGAGACAAACTTAGTTATTTATCCTAGGCTGGCACCCCTCCTTCTGCAAAGCATCCAGTGCCTGCCTTGGCTCTCTCTCACAGGTTTCCTAAACTGTGATAGAATAATATGGACAAAATCCTTGGCATTTTTTCACTGCTGTCCGAAATGTTCTCAGCAGCAACAGTGAATATTGTCCAACATAATCAGACATTGAGTAATGTGAAGCTAAAATAAGACAGAGGGACCAAACAATAATAGCCAAGGCTCCCCTCCACAAATAGGTCCGGTCCACGAACGTAACCAGATGTACAAAATGCTCTCACAACCAGCATCATGCATTAAATCTGCATCCTCCTACCCCAGGGTTCTGGCAAGGTTTGTCTGCTGTGCATTTAGCAATCTCCCCCCAGAATGTTTAGCTCTCTTGTTCATTTTCTCCTTCAAATGACAGCTAACAATGAGAAGCAAGCATAGCCAGTTTGGAGACAGGAGTGGCTTTCAGCTGTCAGAAGGAAGAGCATCACTTTGTTTTAATCTATTTGGCACTCTAAAATATGCATTTCTCTTGCTGTCTTGTTCTGACCACACTCTACTTTTGGACAAGAAGTAAGCCAAGAAACACTCTTTGCAGGCTGCAATTAAAAAACAAACCACACAGCATTGTTAGTACCTGGATAAACAGCCATTAATTATTTAGGTGTGCATGCCAGTCCCAGTCTGCCTGACTCTGAAAGGGAAGCCAGGGCACATATTCTAGGAACTGCTCTAGATGGAAAGTGCTTAGTAATTTTACAGAAGGGTGATGTGTGCAAGAGTCTTAAATGTCAATACTGAAGGCTACACCAAAGACTTTGTCAAGTTTTGAACACAGGCAGATCTACAGTATATCAGGGAAGCTTGATCTGGTTATTCTGGAGGATAATAAATAAATGCTGTGCATCAACACACAAGATGCTGACCATGGAAAAGATCCATTATAGTACAGTTTTATCCAAGATAGTTCTTTTCATTGCAATGTGAATATGTTGACAAAACCAGTGGTAAAGCCTGCTGAAATACACTTGGTTGCATGTGGAAATTAAGAATGAGCCATACACCACCTGCCCACCATCAGATGAACCATGGTAAGACAGAAGATGTTCACATTGCTCAGGCCAGTGCTTCAACTTTTGTAGCATCATGCACTTGCCTTTTTCAGAGCCATGGAGCTACTGACTTAGTCCTATGAAGGCTGGCTATTCTTTACGGAACAGCATAAAAAAGAAAACAATACAAGAAGTCAACAAGGGCCTGCTTTTGCAACCTTTATCACACTTTTTGGGCTCTTGCTTCTTCCTCTCCCACTTCTTGACCCCAATACTTTTTGAACAGGGACTTCTGCACCTACTGAACTTGTATGACTGCATTACAAGTGAGTTCTGGTTTCTGTTAATTAGAAAACAGCATGCAAGCAACAGCTGCATGTGATTATCACTTTGTATCTTTATCCATTTTTTGGCCTTTATTATCTGCACATCTCTGTTGGAACTTCTTGATACTCATTTTAAGTCTAACAAGTATGATAAAGTAGCTGAGATAAGTTGCCTCTCTCACTCAGACATTACATCAGCATGCCCTCTCCAGAAAGGATAAAATATTTATGATGATTAATACAAAAGACATTACAGACAGAGCATTTCAGGAACATCAGAACAGATTAAAATTTAAAACAATAACATACATAATAGCTGCCTCTACTTTGGGATCTGAAGGGCTGTACTGAGGGCCTTTTACCACTTTAGAAATGACATTAAAAGACATTCTTACACAATTTGTATTTATGTCTGATGTGAAATTCAAGTGAAAAGCACCCTAAATTCAGATTACAGTCTTTTTAAATTCACTATGAGCAGGGAAAGTTGATGCAGTGTTTAATATCAGCAAGCACTGCTTGTGTAACCTGGAGCCTTGCTTTTATTTTATTGATGCAATGAAAAGCAGTAACACTTTGGGAACGATCAGCAGTCATTTCAGTCCTGCTGGATCAATACCAGCTGAATGTGCTGTGTCTGGCCCCATGTCTAGCTGGCCCCAGTCCCAGCTGGGGGGGACACTGCTCCTGCCCCTGCCCCTGCATTGCCACCCCCCAGCTCCCCTGGCCCTTGGGAGCAGCCCTGACACAGGGATCACAGAATCACAGAATCAACCGGGTTGGGAAAGACCTCCAAGATGATCAAGTCCAACCCTACCGTGGTTACTAGGCCATGACACTAAGTGCCACATCTAGCCTCATCTTAAAAACCTCCAGGGACGGTGAATCTACCACCTCCCCAGGCAGCCCGTATGTGTGGAGTGTGGAGGCATACCATATTTCCCATATTATCTCATATACCTGTAACTTCTTAGAAAGGCTGTTTACTAATCTCTTTTTTAATAGAATCATGGAATCATTTATGTTGAAAAAGACCTTCAAGATCAGCACAAACAATCATTAACCCAGCCCTGACACCTCAGTAAAGGCCAGAACTTTATCAGCCTAACATTTTCTCTAAGACTGAAATGAAAAATATCAAATCTCTTGAACTAAGTGGTTTTTACACACTGAACACAATCCAGTGGAATCTTTGGTTTCCCTGCACTGGAAAAGCAATAGAGGTAGGCTGCAGCCATGGCCCCCAGCATGGAGAAGTGTTTGTTGGACAGAAACAATTGAGTCTCCCCACAGCTCATCCTGGTATGGTGAAGGAGGAAGACAGAGGCTGGAACAGTTTTTTAAATTAAGGCTGTGCAAGACAAGCAGAGTGGTATCTGTTCCAGACCACATATACACTGAGAAAAATGCTGACAAGGGATTCCTTGAGCATCTGTTTATACTGTATAGGAGAGAAATCTGAATTACCATGGAGAACTTCAATTTCAATAGCACATGCTGGAGGCTTTGTGCTGCCTTGAAATGCATAAAAAAAATTTAAAATTCTATAAAACATTTTTTGAATTCAGTAAAAACTGCATTTAGCTTGCAGGAATTTTACAATATTCCTCATCCTGAATGATAACATAAAATTTACCAAGAAGCTAAAAATTATCAGTTGCTTTTCATGAATAGACACCATTTGCTCATTATGTTTCTTATTCACAAACAGGATAACATGAAAATAAACATACCTGATGCCTTAAAAGGATTCATTTTGCAATCCTGAGAACAATTACAAGTAAATTCAGCTGGCAGAAACAGTTTATTTGGAAAAAAGTTGAAGGCCAAGACCTGTTTAAGAACATTTTACCAGACACTAAAAAAAGCCATTAACTATGAGAAAAAAAGAACACTTGCCTGAATTGCTACACTGTCTTACTGAAGCAAAAATAGATATAAAAAATAATCTACATCAGGGAACATAGGAAAATTGATTGCATTAATAAACATTAGACGATTAAAAAATGAAAGAAGAAAGGGGAAAAAAATTTGCATTTTAAAATTTTTTTTCATTATGTAGATTAAAGAACAGTAGCAACTTTGTAAGAATGACAGGCAGAAAAGGAATCTCAGCAATGGCATGAGTCCTTTTCTGGACAGAAATTATAGAAATGCCAATAAAGATGCAGGAAAGGTAAACATGCTCAATAAATAGATGGTTCTGCTTTTGGCGGTGAGAAGGTCCTTTGAAGTTTACTCTTCCACACCGAGTGTGTTTCTCTGCTAAATGCACTTCTTTAATTTAGGTTTGTGCTGGTCCATTTGGATTTGCAAGTGTTTTAATGATCAGTGTTTCCTCTTTTATTGTCTTACACAGTGCTTCCTTAGATTGAGCATTTCTTCTCTGTGTCAGCATTTGATAAGTGAATGTGAAATGACTCTACAGAGAAGTGAAGTCTGTGACATTCTCAGGAGATGCATGAGATTCCTCCATCATTGTCCTCAACCCATCCCTGTCATGATACATAGGTGCAGTTTACTTCGCTACTTTGATGTTTGAGTTCATACTCAGCTATGGTAAATATCTTCTTTCCTTGGAAAGTAGCTTGGAAGCATATTAAACAGCAGCTGTATCAGCACTTCTGTATAAAAACCACCAACATTGATTTTCAATTATTCTTAGACTACCAGAGAAATTCTAGAGCAGTGGAAAATCTAAAACTATGTCAGTTTTGCAAAAGGTAAATAGGATGACTGAGGTCTGCACAGACCTATCAGCCTTTCATCAATCCCGAACAAAAAACCAGAGTGCTTGCTATCAGATTTCATGCCACAAAGCTATTGTTAATCTTACCCAAACAAGTTTCACTGATGACAGCGATTTCCTGAACAAGACCACAGAAAAATCCTAATGGATTTGGTCAAAGCAAAAAACATCCTGGAACTTGGTCCAATTTGTAAAAAAAAAAAAAGTAAAAAACAATATCAGTCATTTAAAAATAAATAACACCCCCATGTAGTCTTATCCTTAACAATTGCTTTGTGCCCCCCCCAACATTACAAGGCCCTTTTCATTCAGATTTAAGTAGACAAAAATAATAAAGAAGCTAAACTGAATAATTACATAGCAAAAAAAGGAAATCCCATTTGATGTATTAGGACACCTTCTAGAACACTGTTTTTATTTTTCAAGCATTTCTGGATCCTTTGTGCACTTGTTGGTTGTGGGGTTTTTTCAGATCAACAAGTAAAATTTAAAAAAACATATGGAAAAAAAATACTGGTTTTCATTCAACCTTAATTCTTCATGAAGTCCAGAGTATTTAGGTGTAGGTGGGAAAAAGGACATTTTGCATGTTTCCTCTTGGATTGCCTTTATATATTTATTGTACATAGTTAATATTCATCTAGGGAGCTACAAAAATATCAATGTAATGAGAGCAAACAAAAATGGTAAACTTTCAATAAGTATGTTTTGAGGGAATATTTGGGTCTGTAATGTCATATTTTTGGTGATTTTTTTAAGGAAAAGGTGAAACAATCACTGTTGAAAGAACAGAAGCTTCCTAACAACGAGTATTTATGGGGTGTTACTCGCACTTATAATAACCTTTTGCAACATATATGTAGATTAATACAGATCATAACACAGTTAACTAAGGTATGAGTTATCTTTTGCTTTCCCATGTTTCAGTATGGTATTATTCTCTTTACTACCTGAGATCATCTGGCTCCTATTTATCAGTCATCCAAAAAGGTGACTCTCGACACATTCAGAGGCTGTGTTTAGGAAGCATAATTTGCCCATAAGAGTCACAGACTGCTAAGCAGATTTAAAACCTTGTACATAAGTTATCCTCACTAATCTTTGCTTAAGAGTAAGTTGAGTCTGATACGACAGCTAAGCAGCTTTCAGTATTGTATTGAGTTACGCATCATTGCTCATAGTGTCTTTTTTTTCTGCCAGATGATCAATCTCAATTTAGGTATTGGTGGGAAAAGAGGATGAAGAGAAGACAGTCTCAGCCTTCTGTTGATCCTCCGCAAGGCACAACAACTTCCTGACCCACTGATAGTTTCTGTGTTGAACTGGGCTGCAGAGAATTCCAAGAGGCATAAGAAGCACTTGAACAGCAAGTGATTAACCATGTATGTCACAGACTCTTGCAGATAATAGTGCAATACATTTTTAATTCATACATTTGAAGCATTTAGGAGACAGCCTCATGACCGTGAAAGTCACTAAAAACTTAGATTACTTATAATCAAATATTTTACCTCCTTTCTTTAATTATTCTTCAAAATTTCTCTCTTACAGATAGGAAATATGAAGCATCATATTCTACTTTCCTGTCTCTAAGTATGTATGATTTGCAGAAATATGAAAAGTTTTCAGCATTGACTGGCCTACAAATTGAATTATAGTCATCCTTTGTCAGGTGGAGAAACTCAGTGCACTACTCTCAGCGAGATATTAAAAAAAAAAAAAAAAGGAAAGAAGTCTTAATTTATAATTCCCAAAAGAATCCTGCTCCTTATATAAGAAAAAAATAAATAAATTAAGTAGTCTCCCTACCCGTAGCTGCGCAGAGGACATAGAAGAAGCCTTCACATGTGGGGCAAACATGAGTGCTTTCAGGCCAGTGAAGACACAACTCAAAGCAGAAAGTTCTTCACAGTAATACCCTGTCCCCAGGCCTGAGCTGTGCAGAACTAGGACCAGCCAGCAAGAGTGCAACTGGCAGTTTTGGAGTCTGTGTTAGCATGCTAGCTTTAAATTACATACAGCATCACATTTTCAGGTCTCCATGTATGACATTCAGCCCTGGATTACACCTGGAACATTATGCAGAGCATAGGAAGCCAATGTATTACATACCCTCAACACGATACTATGTAAACACTTAGCCTCACCAGTCATTTATAAGAGTGTCAATCCCATCTCTATTCAATGCCAAAAAAAAGACAAATCATTCCCTTCAACATTCATCAATTGAGCAAACACCAAGATGAAAAGTCTTAGTAATGCAAATACTACAGGACAAAGCTTGAAATCACCCTATGAGAATTTTTTACAGAAATACTTTTTTTTTTTAATTATATAGTGTCCCTGGAAAGTTACTTTGCACAGTACAACCACCATGCATTCAGTTGCGTGTGTACATGCAACACGACAGTTGGTGAGGGACCTGCCAAAGTCCTCTCCTGCCAGCTAGCATTTGACATGCTGTGAAAAGAGACCTTGAAACCAGAGCTGCTGTGCAGCTTGACTTGCTGATAACTGATCTGTATGAGATAGCATGACAAAATGTGAACAATGATGCTTGACAGCCCACATGTTATCATATGCCAGAAATGTTTGGAGGATGGAACAGAAAGACATAAAAAGAAATTATGTGCAGCATACTTTTCTTTCCATGCTAGTCAAGTGACATTGTTTTGGCAGTTCAGTCTGACACAGTAAGTACAGTATCGTATATATTTCTAATTTTCAGACGTACACTAATCTGACAGAGAAAAGATTTGACTTCCTTTTATTACAGTTGAAGTTGCATATATTTAAATGCAAAGTACACATAATTTGGGTGTCTTTGCTTGTAAATAATCTCTTAGACTAATCCCCAGACTATCACACTTGTTTTTCAAAACAAGGTAGCAGACTTCATTCTCTCCACCTGAATTTTCTCAGCAGATTTAAAATAAGCATATATTAAAGCAAGACTATGTATAATTATGTTTTTTCATAAAAGTAACAATTGATGAACACAGAGCTTTTTCCAATCCAACAACTGATAGCATTTTGCAGCCTCTAAGAGAAACAAGTGGCTAAAGCAAAGACATTGCAAAGTCTCATTTGAAAGTGATCGATAGCCCTTGGATATAGCTTATGCACAGAAAAAGCTTTGCTTCCCTCTCCATTAGGAACCTGCCTACTCTAACAATTAGACCAAAGAAAAGAGTGGAGGAGAAACAGAAAACAGTCTTCCTTTTGGCTAGGGAAAAAATGGTTAGCTTGCCTTGGCAGAGTTGTGGGGTTTTTCACTTACATTTCCCAGGTTGTAATTGTTTGGGGTTTGTTGTCGGCTTTTTTCCTCTACTTCTTTTCCAGCTCTAACCTCAGTCTGAGAAAAATCTAAAAATCCACCCAAATGGCTATTTTCCACTTTAAACATACTGACGATTGCCTTTCTCACCACTTTTTATTTCATGTTTTCTTCTCTCTTTTCCTGAGAAGTCTCTATTCCTCTTTGCACCTTGTAGGAAACAAATACTTCTGAAATGGAGAACATCATGAGAGCTGATGCTATCAATATATAGATGATGTGCCACCCCCAGCTGGGCTAGGATTGTATTTATTTTGCTTTTTCTCAGCAGAAACAACAGCATTTATCCCCTTGCCATGCACCTGCCTTTTTACCTGCGCAATCTTACGTCCAAACCCCCCACTAACTACATGCAATGGATGAGCTGCATACACACTAACTCAGGAAGTGATTTGGTAAAATTAACATTTAGAAGCAGGCACCAGTAGTTATTTCACACATTATTAACTTATATTACAATTCAAATAAGCTTACAGCTGGCAAAAAAAGTCTCTTCTGTAAAGTGATCTCAAACATAATAGGCTTAATCAGAGATAAATTAAATTAGTCAGTCATGCATACTACAGCATATTAGCACTGAGTAGTTATTAAATACATTTTCTGTTATCGGTTGTGCAGGCAATATTGTAGCAAACAAAGTGCATGGGAAACCAGTAAATAAACTTCATGTTTGGGAGTCTACATGTTTGACATTTCCTAGGTTTTATCAAAATGTTACATGATCTTTACTACTATAACTGGCACTAGGCTAAGTCCCCATAAATGATTCAAATTCACTCCCAGGCAATTAGCCAAAAGCAGAGCAGACAGAACTAATGAATACCTAGACAGCAGATGTTCAGCGTGGTTTTCTGTTTTGGAGGGGATTTCTTCCATGACAGTTTTCAGAAAGAAGAAAGCATGCACGAATGAGTCATAGCTGGTACACAATTGATAAAGAGAAGACAGGCAACATTTCTATTTGTTATAAAACTAATCTTTGTGTTTAGGGCTTTTCAACATTTATTTTCTCCTTCACTTTCACTACTACAGTTTGAAAAGGTCTTGTAATTGTGTGCAAATATTGAAAAGCATTGCTCTTGCCTTGCTGCTATCATAACCTCCTTTTGTATTTCTGCTATAGCAGCCAGCAGCATCACCTTCATCTCTAGCTAAAAGTTTGTGTGGAAAAGAATACAACACAAAATCACTCACACACTCATAACATGAGGAATCATTATTTTTGTGATAGGATTCTAAAACCGTATCTTGTTCTCTCATCCATCTTTCAGAAATCCATCAGTACAGTACCTGGAAATATTATAACTTGCTGAGCCTGACCCAGAAGACTTGGGAGCACATCTGACATTCTCTTACACTCTGCACATTTAAAACTCAATGTAAGGTGACAAGAACATTAAGCTGCCCACAGACCAAAATGTGAAACTAATCAGTATCTGTTCTGAGCCACAGGTACAATAATTGGAAAATTAAAGTGCCTGTGAACTGCTAGAGCTGGCTGAATCAAAAAGCAACACCTTGAAATGATTAATGAAGACAAATGTATGCAACAATTTCTATTGACAACAACTTCAGACAACTGCAGACTAAAAGAATAACAATATAGTTCTCATTTATTTTCTCTTAGGCTCGCCCTTTCCAAGAATCTTCTCCTAGGAAACCTGTAAGCACTCACTGGTTAAAAAGAGTTTCAACTGGAAGCTCCTTTAACTCAGATGTGGAAAACACAAGGTCCTTTGCTGCACCTACTGTAACCACTGTCTGTGACAATCGTGGTACAGGGGATATCAGTCATGATCAAGGCATTCAACACCAGGCCCTTCACCTGAAAATCCTGATGTGACCTGTAAAAGTAAAATTACTCAACTAATATGTGATATCAATGTTCAACAGAACTCTTAAGAAAATAATTCATGACTATATTGTTTCAAAATGGACCTTTCTTCTTAGTGCTTCCACTGCATCCATCAGTGACATGGCCAGTCCACTCACTGAAACAGGATGTCCTAACATGCACCATCATGGATGGGGCTACTGAAGTTACTGGACCGCACAAGGCAGAGGCTCCATTTCTTAGGCATGAGGGAGTGAGTGGGACTAAATAAACTCTCTATAAAAGTAAATGGTGTATATATATATATATGTATACACAGACACACACACACATACATGTATATCACTGTGAATTTTTCAGTTCCCCCTCCCTTAGAGTATTGGTAAAAAAATAATAATTCTTTGAGTCCTCTGGGATGTCAGAATTGAGTCCCAAGCAGAAAAAATTAAACAGTATCTATTTATAAAGGGAACTTTCTGAATCTTATTAAGAGAATCCTGACTCCCAGGATTTTCACGGAATTTCTTAGGCCAAAGCATGTCACATACTTGAGAGTCACACTGGAAAGAAAATCAGCACTACAGGCAATGAGTAGCAGTCAGGTTTGGTGAAGAAGAAAGGTTTCACAACTTTGAAATAATCTGAAATACAAATGATGAGTCCTGTATCAGGGTATGTTATGACTATGCAATTATACATATACTCAGAGGCTAGAAAACACAACTAACTCTTATGCCTTTATCAGGCATGAACATGTATAGTTGTGCTACCCATGGAGCTGTATCCATTTCTACACTCTTTTCCTATACACTTTCCTTGACCATTTCTAAGCAAGATAGTGCTCAATCTGTTTCAGACAAGTCTTTTTCAGGTCAGGTTTTAACAAAAGCAGTAAGTATGGTTTGCAGCAGACAAGGAGAATTTCCTCACATTTGTTTATTTCTATTTCCATTAGAATGGTGTTTTGGATGAAAACACACTTGTGATGATGCAGCTGTCCAAAGACAGGATGTTCTCACGCATTACATTTTCTGTCCTTTTAAGTTACCCACGATGGAAAAATATAAAGTATTCTTAAAAAAATTACAGACATATTTAAAATACAGTTGGGAAAAAAAAGGCTGTGACAAAGAAAAGTCTCTGTGCAGATACAGGACTACATTATAATTCTTGCCAGTAAAGGCAGCAGAGACAGGAAGTGGGGGTTTTTAAAAACTAAAATATAGGAAACCTGGTTTTATTCTGCAGCTCTTCAAGAATTTATTGCATGACCTTGGACAATCTCTGAGGTATAACAGACAAACCTCTTTGTGATTTTAGATACCACCACACAGGCGGGGAAGATTTGAGCCTCTGTGAGAAACTTTGCACAGGATTTCCAAGGACCCTGAGAACAAAGTTTATGAGCATGTGGTGGACAGAAAATTGGCTGAATGGTTGGACATCAAGGGCTGTGATCAGTGGCACAAAGTCCAGCTGGAGGCTGGTCACTTATGAATACTGAGGTAAGTACAGTTCAGAATCTTCATTAATTGCCTGAATGATGGGGCAGGATGCACGCTCAGCAAATTTGCAGAGGATACAAAAGTGGGAGGAGTGGCTGGTACAGCAGAGGGTTGACCTGCCACCCAGGGGGGAATCTGGACAGGGAGGAGAAATGGGTTGCGAGGAACCTCATGCAATTCAACCATGGAAGATGCCTAATCCTGCCCCTGGGGAGGACTAAACCCAAGCACCAGTGCATGCTGTGTCATGAATGGCTGGAAAGCAGCTTTACAGAAAAGGACCTGGGAGACCTGTAAGCCAGGCTGACTGTGAGTGAGTAATGTCTCCTTACAGGAAAAGCCAACAGCCTCTGGACTGCATCAGGCAGAGGGTCACCAGCAGGCCAGAGGAAGTGATTCTTCCCCTTTGTTAGCACTGGTGAGGCACATATGAAGTGCTGGGTCCTGTGCTGGGATCTCCATACAGTGGATCAAGTCCAGCAAAAGGCCATAAAAATGATGAAGGGACTGGATCATCTTTGATATAAGAAGGGGCTGAGAGAGCTGGGACTGTTCAGCCTGGAGGAAAGAAGGCTCAGGGGATCTCACCCATAAATACCTGACAGAGGGGAAACAAAGCAGATTGAACCAGACTCTTCTCAGTGGCACAAATTGAAATACAGAAAAATTCTATATAAACATAAGAAAACCTTTTTTAGCTTTTTTCTACTGTGAGCATGGTCAAGCACTGGGACAGGTTGCCCAGAGAGGCATCTCCATACTCAACATTCAAGTGGAGGTGGTCCTGGGAAATGTGCTGTAGCTGACCCTATTCTGAGGAAGAGGTTGGACTATATGATTTCTAGAGATGCCTGCCAGTCTTACCCTTTCTGTGATTCTATAAGGATCTGCAGACAAAAAACATTTCTGGAAATGAGATTCAAGTGATTCTAGGTTAAAGTATTGAAAATGGAAGTACTCTCAATTATCAGACTTGAGTGTCATAGAATTACAGAATTGTTTGGGTTGGAAAAGACCTTTGAGACCACTGAGTCCCACTGTCAACCCAGTATGGCGAAGGCCACCACTAAACCATGTCACTAAGCACCACATCTACATATCTTTTGAATACCTCCAGGGTAGGTGGCCCAACAACTTCCATGAGAAGCCTGTTTCAATGCTTGACAATGCTTTCTGTTAAGAAATTTTTCCTAATACTCAATCTAAACCTCCCCTAGCACAACTTGAGGCCATTTCCTCTCACCCTATTACTTGTTACTTAGAAGATGAGGGCAAGCTCCACCTTGCTACAACCTCCTTTCAGGTAGTTGTAGGGAGTGATACGGTCCCCCTGGGCCTCCTTTTCTCCAGGTTAAACAACCTCAGCTCCCTCAGCTATTCCTCATAAGATGTGTACTCCAGACCCTTCACCAGCTTCATTCCATCATCCACTGAGTCCTGTCAGAGAAGGAGATCAGGCTGGTCAAGCAGGACCTGCTTTGCATAAACCCATGCTGGCTGGGTGTGCTGGTTTGGGCTGAAGTACAGTTAACTTTTTTCAGACTAGTATGGGGCTATGTTTAGGATTTGTGCTGAACACAGGGTTGATAATGCAGAGATGTTTTTGTTATTGCTGAGCAGAGCTTACACAGAGCCAAGACCTTTACTTTTTTCTGTACTGACATGCTGGCAAGGAAGGTGGGGATGCATGGGAGACTGGGAGGAGACACAGTCGGGACAGCTGACCCAAACTGACCAAAGGGATATTCCATACCATATGACATCATGCTCAGTACCTAGGGTGAGAGGAAGAAGGAGGAGGTGGGGGGACATTTGGAGTGATGATGTTTGTCTTCCTAGGAACCATTACGCGTCATGGGCTCTGCTCTCCTGAAGATGACTGAATACCTCCTGCCTGTGGGAAACAGTGAATCAAATCCTTGTTTTGCTTTGCTTGTGTTCATGGCTTTTGCTTTCTCTATTAAACTGTCTTTATCTCAACCCATGAGTTTTCCTAGCTTTTACCTTTCTGATTTTCTCCTCCATCCCATTGGTGGGGCATTGCGTGAGCGGTGGTGTTTGGTTGCCAGCTGGGGTTAAACCACAACATTGGGTCTGATCCCCAAGATGTCCTGTACCTGTCACACGATGGCACTCAAAATGATCTGCTCCATGACCTTCCCCAGCAGCAAGTTCAGGCTGACAGGCCTGTAGTTCCTCATTCTCCTTCTGGCCTTCTTGTACCTAGGTGTCACGTTTGCCAACCTTCAGTCAACTGGAATCTCCCTGCCTAGCCAGGATGCTGGTAAATGATGGACAGTGGCTTGGTGAGCACTTCCACCGGCACCTTCAGTATGCTTGGGTGGATCACGTCTGGCCCCATATACTTATGTATCTATAAGTGATGACATGGCTCACTGACTATTTCCCCTTGGCTTGTGGGGGCTTCATTCTGCTCCCAAACCATGTATTCCAACTCAACTGGTCTTACTATTAAAGACTGAGGGAAAGAAGGCAATAAGTACCTCAACCTTTTCTCCATTCTTTGTCATTGTTTCCCTCTGCACCCAATAAAGCCTTCCTTTTGTTGATGATGTATTTATAGAAACATGACCACCAGGCTACAAGAAATTACCTAGTTCTTACTTATTTACACCCTCTCCCCACCCTTTGTTACTGTCTTTACCTTGGCTTACATTATTTCTTGGCAGAAAACTAAAAATGGCACAGGAAGTCCCATCCTCTGGGAGATAGTGATCCTCTAGTCCAGAAGAGGTGTGAAGAAGTCCCATCCCCTCTTGTTTCCCCTGCAGTCTTGGGGTAGTTGAACAGGGACCAAAGCCCTTTTTTACTTTGCATGACAGTAAAAAAGTCTAGCTTCTTCCTTTGCCCTGACGGCACGGGAATGGGGAAATTAGTGCCTTTTCTTGCTTAACTCCTTTATGTCCTGAATTTCTTCTGAGAAAGTGAAAGAGAAGCCATAAGGCTTCTCTGCCCACTACAGAAAGCGAAAGCAGTGTGATCAGAGAACACTCAGCAGGTATCTGCCTATACACACACAGATATACATATATAAAAGTTTTAAAAAAAAGTAAAATTGGAGTCCGTTAAACAAAGAAGGAGAAAACAATGTGACAAAAGAAGGGTAGAAACCAAAAATGATGATGTAGTAAAGGTAGGTATGGAGGGAACAACATGAAAAGAGTACACTCAAAGGTAAAACATGCACACTGGCATCTCTCTCATTTAAAGAAAAACATAAGTAAGGAAAGATTGGCTGGCTTTTATCACATTGTTTTCTAGCGCATTCACATACAAAAGCATTCATTATTCTGAGGTGCAATTTCATAAGGTCTGTCAAATGCACCAGATTCCCAAAATCGTAATGTACAAAGTTTAAACTACAGGTTGCTCCTTTCTAAAGCTCTATAAAAAAAGGGCCTTTTCCACAAGCACACAGACGCAACCTCCCAGCCATCACTGCCACATGGTTTCGATTAAATAGCATATAAAGAAAAAATCTGACCACAGAAAAGGAAAATCTCGTTCCTCAAAATTCATCCTGAAGCTCACACCCCATCATCACTACAGCTCTAATGTCCCGATCATAGCTGAATAGCAAGTAACAGATTAAATAGCTCTGAATATGCACTTGATAATATCCTCTTCCATTACTCTGCTGCACTCCCTTTGCTCTTTTCCCATCCTTAGTCATAGGATAAGACTTACAGGAAGGGATTCTTCTCCCACACAGGTAGTGCAAACCCGATAGCCTAATTTCCATTATACAGTCTGATTTCTGTCGCCTCTCTCCATCCATCCTCACTAAAATATAAATTTGTTAACATCCATTACCCAAATGTAACTTCCTCATTATTCATGAGCATTACTGACTTCATTTTGCACCTGTTCTGTTTTTCCTCTCCTAGCTAAAACCTCTTTTAAAGAATATCTTCACTTCTCACTCCTTAAATTTTTTCTTTACCCTAGAGCAGCATTTCTGGTTATTAGGTATGATATATTTTTCAAAATCACCTGAAATACTCCTCAAAAACCTCACGTTCCACATTTCCTATTTTATGTCTGACATGCCTCTACTCTTAGATTCAAGAATTATAGAGTACCCCAGGGTTCAGATAAGAAGCATTCAGTGAAATACTGTATGAACACTGCAGGATAAAAAAATCCACTATATCAACACAGCCTGGACAGTTCATCAAAAGTATAATAAACATACATTCTCTTAGCATAAGCAGTAAGTAAACTGCCTTATGCATACAGGCTTTATTGTCTGCTTCCAATGAATTTATCTCATTTTCATTATCAATAAAAATATGGATTTGGGAAGGCATAAAATGAGTTTAAGGGAAGAATTTTTACAACTCTCGTAAAATGATGGATCTACTAAGCAAATACATTGATTTTGAATGCAATGAAATAGTGAACATTACTCATTGCCTGTGAACATGTAGATAGGCAAAGGTAAGGTCAGGATTTCCCTAACAAGCCCTGTTTTTCACTGTTTTCACAATTTGGCCTGCAGACTCTCGCTGCAGACTACATTTGGCAAAGAATACTTTGGCCTGGGAGTATTTTCTTGCAGTAAATAAATTTTCAAAACTTATTAAATCTGGGTCATTTTTATGTAGTTAACAATGCAAAGGAATATTTTTATACTTGTTAGTGGTTTTCAAAAAAAGGCTTTGACTTTTAAAAATTTGAAACTCGCTAAGTGATAAATTCATAGAACTGTGCAGTCAAATCACTTGGGGTATTCTGAAGGCAAATTCAGTTAAAAATAAACAAAGGGCTTGACTTAGCTACCTTCTAATTTTTTAAGGAATATTTGCAGTTCTTTTTAGATGTGAGGCTTTCCAAAGTTGTCCCTGTTCTCCAAAGAGGATTTAAAGCATGTTTTAGCACACTCTTTAGCATACACACCTTTAGCAATGCAGAGGTTGTAAAGGTGTATTGGAGTGATGGCACTGGAGAAAAATGGCCCTCATCATCTCAGGCCATTGCTTTGCTAATCTGCATCGACAAACCAGTTTCAACACATTTTAAATACTAAGAAAGGGACACTTTAATGTCTATGTTTAGGCTCACCTCTACTATCTACCAGTGGCTTCCACGTGAGTTGTCTCATGTTAAATGAAGAAAAAATGGTGAGAGAATTAATTTCCAGTTCTGAGTTATCAGACTGTGATCTGAAAAGGAGATGGACATTCCTCTATCTGCATCTTTACCAGTATCAAAGGATTGACAAACAGTATCAGATCACTGTTTACACTTCTGCTACCCTGCTGATTTCAAAACCTGTAATCTCTTCAACAGCTGTGCAGACTTATGTCTTCAGCACATTTGCAAAGGTGACAATAACTTAAATGTAATGAACGACTATGTTGCTATTGCAGTAAAGAGAATCCAGTTTCCCCCCCTGTTGTTGCACTCTCCTATGCACTCAGTAAGACCAAAAAAAAAAAGCCTGAATTTAATACAGACACTGAGGAGGAGTGGATGTGGCTCTATAGAAAGAGGGAAATGACCTACCAAAAGATATGCCATTTTACTGTTTGTCATGGAAAACAAAAATAGATATCCATATCTTCAGCTCTTTCACACAGAAGGTAGGTCAATTCCATATATTACTACTGTTAACTGCCCTTTTTTCCTCCCTGCTATATAGCAAATGTAACAGAAGGGGGCATATGCCTGTACTCCATTTACTCAATACCCATTCTACCCATAATATTACATAACCACCTCCTCTGTTGGTTCAAGTTAGAACACTAACCTCTCTGTTGGGACTAATCAGGTATAAGCAGATGATCCCTCTTCTGCTGCTCTTTACTTCTTGAGCAGTGACCTCAGAGAATTATTACTGAATTATGAAGCAATAATTCAATATTTCTGCAAATTAGACCTACCAGTTCCTGTCTGCAAAGCCTAAACTCTGGACCCTGTTGTATGGTTGACTTTTAAGAAAGCAGAGTAATTTTGCTGTGACAGAGAGCCTGCAGCTATCAAAAGAGTATCCAGCTGCACCTGTGTTTGCATTTAAGTAGCTGGATGGGTATGTACAAAACCGGTTGTCATCAAGAGGAAGATGTGGTCCCAGAGAGGGTTCTAGCAGCTTGGAGGACCCATCACCACCACCAGACACCTGCAGTCTTTAGGATCAGTCTATCTGTTTGACTCCATAGCACAGGTATTGGAAAGGTGGGTGGATGGATGGATGGATGGATGGATGGATGGATGGATGGATGGATAAATGGATGGAAGGATGGACAGAGGACAGTGTAGTGGAATACCTAGTTGATCCATGAGGAATATTTTGGAAGAGTTGGTGGTCATGCACTTTGAGAAAGTCAGACTTCCAAAAGGATGTCTGGCTGATTGCTTTTCAGTGTCACATGAAGGATTAATATCTGTGGGGAGGTTGGATTGGATTAGGTGGTTTGTTCAGGGTTGGCAAGAGCATTTTTGCAACCAGTGCCAAGGCTAAAATAAACTGGAGCACAGGTATACAGAAATGAATTAAAATGCCCAGATCTTCAGGAGGTCCAACACCACCCTGAGTTTGTGGTATCACAAAAATTACTTCCAGTAACAATTTTTCCAAGCTTTAGGAGAAATAGCTTTAAGAACAGATCTTTCTTAATGTATGTAAAATAACAGCATTTAAAAGTTACATTTTATCTCTAGGCTGTATCAAGCTTTATTTAATTCTTGCTACAGAAAGGGCTCATTTGGGAATGTGTTCTTTTGTTATGACAAGTGGTACAAACATATGAGAAACCACATGCAATGCATGGAATTGCAACGGTCTGCATCTGAACAGTTGTACAAGGACTCTTTACAGCCTTCTGAGACTCAATTATTTCTACAGTTACTGTTTTCAAAAAAGTAATTCATACTAACATAATGTTTCCATTATTAATGTGTGATTTGGTGAAGGATATTCACAGATGCATTCATTAATGGGAACAATTGATCTAAATTTGTAGAATAATGTTAGCAGCATGATCTTCAAAGGAGTGTGAGTTACCTGCACATCTCATGAACTCCAGTGTTGAGATGTGGGAGTTAAACACCTGCACAAGGCAGGGAACAGTGCTTTGGGCAGCTAGTTTTGGTGTTCATATATTCATATGAACCGCAAAATGAGAACAGACAACTAAAAATATCTTAATAAGGCAGAGTGCCAAAAACAATGAGACAGAAACATTCTTCTGGTGAGATTACTTTACAGTAATTTAAAACGAATAGTTTAAAAAGTAGAAAGAAGTTAATGATTGCAGGCAAGTTAAGTTGCAAATGTGCTTTTCCTTAGGAAGCTGTCACTGTGCTCAGAGGTGAAATATATACCTGCGGGTAAAGAAAATACATGACTATATTTTTTATATTATGTTTATATTTTATTATGTCCTATTTTTCAAATGCTGTTAAAATTATCTAGCATAAAACTAATATTTATTCCTCTATTACGAACACCAAGCTACACTGCAAACCCAGGACTTGCAGCTATACAAACACATCTTATTTATGTACACAAGGAGAAATATGTCTTCTCAATACTTGTTGGGAATTCAATCCAAGTGTGTGGTCATCAAGCTTTAAATCAGAGGCTAACACGAGGATGTATTTAAAACATTTAATCCTCAATTATTACTATTATTATTCCTTAAATTCTTTTTAGTGGCCTTTTTTTTCACTTCTGATATTCTGCCACTTGTAGAGGTGCACTGGTTTGTGCTCAGTTATATTTAAAAGTAAATAAATAAGCAAATTAAAAAAAAATAATAAAACTGACTCCAGAAGTGGTGATTTGTTAGGGAGAGACAGAATATACACAAGGGAACCAGACTGCAGAACATTTGCCTTCTCTATAATGAATCTCCAGATCCTAGGCAATTGCAATTACAGTCCCTTCCACAGCAGGAACTCCTGTTGTTATTGATACCTTTTATAGTCCATGTCATGTAGAGAGAATCCCAGAAGGTTTGGTATTGTAAGAGCAAAGCAGACTGGATTGAAAATGGAAGCAGGTTGAACAGCCTGACATTTCAGCTTGCCTCCCCTTAGAAACAACTTCCAGTACATCAAGATGTGAAGGGCATGGGAAAAATAAGTTATGACACTGGCCAGGTTTAAACTGATAAAAACAATCCCATTTGAAAATATGGATTGTATTCTTGCACCTTGAATTGCAGTGAAAGAAAACTATACCCTAAATATTCTATTTAAACCACTCCAGCAACATGCAAGTATAAGATTCAATAATGCTATAGACCAGTAATTGTAGTTTAGAGCTTCACAAGCCATGAAGGCTTCAGTTTTCCATGTGAGATGTCTGTCTCTGGCTCTTCTCCCTCACCTATCCTCTCCTGTCATCCTGCTCTCAGCAGATCCAAAATTAAAATCAACTTGTGCTAGTTCATATAAACAATCGGGTTGGTTTTGAGAACATGGATGACAGTGATATTTTTCTCTGTACATTTTTTTTTTAAAAAATGTTCCACCGTCTCCAGAAAAACAAGCATATTGAGCAGGGTCAAGCAAGGCTGCATTTGCTACATTTCTGAGACCCTATTCAAATTTGTCTGCAAAGAGCTACAGTCTGAGAAATGGCTTTTGTCTGTCCTCATCAGAGAATTCATACATGAGGATCATACACCAGACTTTTGATAGCACCAAATTCTCCATAGATGATGTCTGCACTTGAGTCTACTCCAGTCCTCCAACTCTACTTTCATGGATTAAACTGATCTTGTTCCAGAAGTGCTCCTGGGCACTATGACTAAGACTACTTGCCTTGTGCCCATTCTTTTCCCTGAACTAATGTCCCATTGCCATAGGAGAAAAGAAAGCTTTAGATAGGATTCACGTGCTCTGACTTGTGCTTCCTGAAAAAGCAGACATTAGGATTTGGAATAAACTCTTCACAGTCAATGGGAAAAAAAAGGCAGCTTTTCTTGAGGTCTATCCCGTCTTAGACACTATATTTTAGCTATATCTGATCTTAGCTGTGTATTTGATGATGGTATGAGTTGTGCCTGGAAAGGTTTATTTCTCTGCCGAGAATACAGAGGAAGCTTTGAGAGGCTAGTCAAATGTCAATGTTTCAGATGACTCAAAAAGGATAGACTAAACCTACTCATCGTGATTGCGTGCAAAGAAGTAAATAGTGGATGGAAGAGATACCAAGTGAATATAAGCTGTAGGAAGAGGCCGGTGCAGAAAGAACAAGGGAAAAAAATAAAGAGACAGGGATGGGAAGGAAATGTTTAAGTGGTAGAATAACCATCAGCTTGGAAGGTGTAAAAGTCAAACCAGTCTGTAAGTAATGGTTACATATCTCTCTCCAGAATGTGGAATTGATCCTAGAGAGCTTGAGTTCTCACATTCCTCCATTTCAACAAAATACCTCTGAAATTCACAAGGAAAATTACTGTCTTAGTTCTCCTTTAATTTCTGGTGTCTACAGAGGGCAGACAGATTATTATTACCATCAGTTGCTCCACTAACTCAAATGGGAGAGGTATGAACTGTGAAACCAGACATTTCAACCTCCGGTTAGCCTGTGAGCAGTAGTATGTAAAATACCTTCTCCTAGTCTGCATTTTAAAGGAAGAGACACTACAAGAGTCTTAAGTCAAACTCTCATGAGGTAAGCAATATCCCAGTATAGGCATTTTTTACTATATCCCCTATAATTAGGAAACAGATTAGGCATCGGACTAGATGTTAATGTCTGCCGCATTCAGCACTTCGCTATTGGTTATTTTTATTGGCTTGGTTTACGTTGAAAAGCCTCTATTTCCTTCCAGAATTCACAGCTAGTAAGCTGCAGAAGACTGAAGGTATTTTGGGAATTGGAGGTGGAGCTACAACCAAAAGGCCATATGTAAAGGCAGTGGGATTTCAGTGGGGAGAGCCAGTTTCTTCATCTGGCAGTTATCAATTATCTCTGGTGTGCTGGATGAGCTACACAAATCAGATTACTTCATTTTGGGTTGGAGGTGACATGGCAGGAGCACAACTGTAGGTTGAAATCATCATCCATTGTGTTTGCAACATATAAAATGCTATGAAATACCTTGAAAAATAAATGCCCCAGCCTGGACACCAAAAATAGGTCAATGTATTTGATAAAGCTCAACTGGGACAGATATCTCCTGTGAAATTCAGCCTCCCCCTTAACCTCAGGGACAGTCAATTTCCAGGTGATTGAAAGTGGTTTAACCTGTTAAACATACCTCTATTTTCTGTCTGCAAAACAAAGATAAAATTGTGCCTTTGCTCCATGCTTTTTCTTCTGTGTCTGGTCTGACAATTATTTTTTTAATGCAGGATCTTTATATCTGAACAGCACTTAACACCTCTCCTATTGCTTAATATATTTTGCTAATCAGTATCTGTGAGACAGGATGAGTGTGGTTCACCTTGCTGAACACTGGATATTTACAAAGCAGATATTTAACATTTGAGACTCTTTTTACAGGCAGAAGAGAGAAATGGGTGAGTTTTGGCAGTCAGCTCATTTGACCTATTTTACATGTGCCTATTTCCCTCCTCTAGCTATGCTGAGACCTTCAGGCAAGTACCACCATCGTGGTGGATATCTGCATTGAAGGGGTTCAAATGTGGGGAAAATGAAATCTACCTGTCACTTATCCTTTCAAACAGAGAAGCTAAAATCACTAAAATTAAATGTGTTTACACAGAAGCAAATTTGTCTCAGGATTTTTAACATTTTCATACACCTTACAATTTTCTACTCCTTTTTCCTTGTTGTCCTTATCTTAGACAGATTTAGGATATTGAACATGCACAGATAAGCCTCCATGACTACCTACTTTGACAGATACACAGATAAGAATGTACTGTTAAAGTGATTTAGCAAGGTTGAGGTATTTAGGAACAGCTTTAAAGGTGCTTTGAAAGTGGTTTAGTACCACAAAGGCATCATTAAAGCATTTATAGTTTTTTCTGCGTCTTAAGCGGGCCTGGGGTGGAAAAGTAAGAAAGGAAGCAAGGAAGAAAGAAAGGTGATGTAAATATAGAACCTCAGCATTAACTCAATGCCAAAAATAAGAAAAGAAGCATAGGCGTATGCCCAGGATGCTGTTTTGCTTTGGCAGTATCTCAATTTTATTAAACTTCCAAGGACACACAAACTGAATATTCTCAGTATTTCACTTTACCCTCTGAATGAAGGTCTCTTGCTTCTTTTTTCAGTCACTGTTACCTGCTGAAAGAGCTTACAGGTGGGACACTTAAGGACAGACTTATGAAGCAGCTTTTAATCCACCATTAAGTTAATTGCATTTTTAACTGAAACTTATCATTTCAAATAGAGAACTCTGTACAATGCAAAAATGGAAAGAGACATTCCTTTGTTTCCGCTGAACAGCACTCTCATAGCTCCTGCTGCATGACCTCCACAAAGAGCTGACGTAAAGCACAGCCTAAAATTGTGCATGGTTTACCCACAACATGAATACATTTAGAGGTTGCTGGTTTGACCAATAGAAATTTTATTTCATATATTTATTGTATATTTTTAAGTTCTCTTTATGGCAGAAGTCTTTGCTCAGACAAGAAGTGAAAGAAATCTAGCAAACTGGAGATACTCTAAATTTCCTGATATAATATCTTTAATTTTAGTTCACAGCAAATCTGCTGCTTAGCTGGAGAAGATGAATCAGGTGCTAAACACAACTACATACACAGCAACTGTTTGTGAACACTGAGGGTCTTTATTTTCTAAAGACACCTCCATCAGATTGTAGAAAACAGTTTTTTTCTAATTTCATATTATTTTAAATTCTCATAGGATTATACAACTTGTATTCACTTAGAAACGGCTCTTACTTCCATTTGAGCCAATTGAAGTTGTAACTTCAAGTAACTGATGTTCTGTTACATATATATAAATTATTGGTACAAATTTGCATCAGTCAAATTTATAATCTAACCAGTATCAGTGTCTTAACTACAAAAGACACAGCGAGACTCTGTAAAATCTTTTGGAATAAAAGCTGAAATCCAATCAAAACTTTCAAAATAGTTAGTCCCTGTGGTGAAAAATAAATCTGTACCATAAGGCTTCATTGTGCTAATTTATGGCTATGCAGACATGATGCACCTACATAAAAGATGCTCATAGAAGAAAAGGATCTTCTGTATCACTGAACACATGACTACAGTCACTACATATGTGATGTACGGTCAAGACTGTCCTGTTTTCTCTGAGACTAGTCTAACTAATCACAGGTGATGCAAGAGTCAACATTTATTTTTATAGGCTACCAGGAGTCATACAGTGATGCATATATAGGGAACATAAGAGATACACTGAGAATTTATTTCTTTTACCATGAAAGCAGGGCAAAATTCTATTTTTATTTGATGATGGAAGGGAGTTATTAATTCTTTTTTCTATAACATTGCAGAAAAAAATGGTACAGACACAGTCCATAAAAGTTTTATGAATACTCTTATTTACACTGTGCTTAAAAAGAAACAACATTTGTGAGTGCTTTATAGTTTCTTTGTTTGCAGACTAAATTTATCTAGTTTACAGGTTCCTTCTGAAAAGCAGCTGAAACAAAATTCATCACAGTATTGTGTTCCGTATTTGCCCTTTTGCTAATACATATCTTGTCAGGCTGCAACAATTGAAAAGGATCACAGTTCTTCAAAACAGTAAAGGAAAAACACAGAGGCAAGATTTAAAATGTAAGAAAACTGATTTCCTTAACACAGTTGACAGTAAAGGATAGTTACTTACTTGTGCAGCAGCTGCAGTTACTAAATATTGTGTGTCTAACTCCTTGGTTGCTGTGCTGGAGTCTCGGTACAAAGCCTGGGATGAGCATTGCCCACTGTGGTGGTGTCCTTCATGCTTTCACATTTCTAAACTGGTGCTGCACAAAGCTGGATTAACCATACCATCCCCACAAAATCCTAATGCCATCCAGCTCCAGCTCAGTGCAGAATTGGACTAAGAGGCCACAAAAGAAGTGTATGTCCAGTACCAGTCAAAGAACTGTATCTGCTGTGCAAACAAGACAATCTTCTGAGTGTCTGTGCATGTATAGCCCATGCACATACACATGCACACACTACAGCTCGTAGCTTCCCAGCAGTAAATCCTTGCTAGAAATGCTACTTAAATGGTGTTGGCAGTGTAGCAGGGCCACACTTCACTTTGCTCTTTGATCCAATAACATAGTAATAGGTAAATGGAACAACTCTGCTACTTCAATAAATTTGTTACTGAGAGGAACATTTCTGAGAGAAACTACTTAAGCAGCCTTAAACCTTATCAAACTTTCTCCTTAATTGTGGAGTTTTACCAGCCAGCTCACAGAATACTTTGAATCATGAAGAAAGCCACTTTGTGCTATGTTCTTCAGTTTCAATCCATGCTTTAAGAAAGGTTTGGAGCACGTTGCAAAACATGAAGGTGCCAGGAAAGCCTATGAACAAGAACACCAACACACAATGACATGTATTTTCAAGAAAGACTTGACATTCGGAGTAAAAGGGCAACACAGGTTGGGAAAGAGATAAATATGAAATGGCAGAGCTCATCTTTGCATTTAGATGAGCAGTCAAATCTGATGCTCTGAAGCCATAGGGGATAGATGACATTAGGTCTGCTGCCCTGTAAAACTGATGGTGAGATTTTTTTAGTTCTGGTGGTGTATATTGTTTCTATAAGAGAGCAGGTATATAAACATCCCGAAAAACCTGAAGGCTGCACTGAGATGAGTGAGAAGTGTTTCAGTCACTCGATTGCATATCACTGAACAATCTGGAAGGCCAAAAATTGACAGTTGTGCAATTCTTCAGGGGTTTCAGAGGAGTAAAGCTGAGATGATCTGTAAATTGCAATGGATGTTGCTCAAGCCTGAGGCTGCGCTGCTGCACTCCAGGATGCCCACAGGGATGTTTCAGCTACAAAGTGACCTTAGTGACAAAGGACATGGACTCTTCTCTCAGTACTCTGGCAGTTTTTCAATGGATTTTGACAGGGAGTCCCAATTAATAAAATCATATTTCACCATTAAGGGTGGTTCAATATCTTTATTTGAAGATTCCAGTGCAACTGTTTTATTTCCTGCTAACTGGCTTCAGAAGTCTTTTTACTTTTTCTATTGATTTTTCTTCCTCTTGAAGAATGACTTTACTCATCACCATTAATGCAGTCTGAGTTAAGAACCTTTTATGCTTCTGGTACTAGTGGTACTATGTACCATGTGCTGATTAGGACAACATCCCAGGACAATCCAGGAACTTGGCTAGCTGCATCTTGAAAATGGACTCCTCTCTTTGTGTGTACCCCTAGAAATCTTCAGTTGCTTGGGATGTATGTGCTTGAGTCTAGCCTTACACGGAGAGCTTTGGAGCAATGTGGGTTCTCCTTGGCCTCCATGTCTCTGTGATGGAGTCAGAAACCATGAGACATTTCTGAGTACCTTGATTCTGCACTTCTTGTCCAGGAAGTGTGGAAATCCTGCTACAGATTATAGCACTATAGCCACAAATCCTGTTAGAACTGATGTTCTCAGTTGGACTTAGGTGCAGTGCTCCTAATGACGATTGAACCACATGTGTTCTTGGTGAAATATTTCCCGTTCATCGAACTGGAATTTTCTAGATTGGTTGAAAAACTACTGGCAGTTCTGATAGTAATCAGCACCTGTGTGAGTCCAATTTGTCCACTAGTGTCCTTTCCAGGCTCTTGCCCTTCACCTTGCCTTGGCTGTGCAATGGCCAGTGCATCAGCACACAAAACAGCGGATGATTCTGGCTTTGTAGACAGAATACACAGAACCAGTCTATGAACAGGTGAAAGGGAACAGAGAGCTCACATTTAGCAATGTTGACTCTGCTGTGCTAACACAAATAAAACACAAGGGGGGAAAACCCCTTTATTTTTGTTGGCATTTGAAGATAGCATACTGAATACACTCTGGGATTACATCTCCTGAGTCAAATAGCACTGTATTTGCCAACACTTTTTGAAGAAGAATGGCCTGTTAAGCAATGCTTAGCAACACTATCCTCTGTTCTATTCTGTTAGTTTTAACACTTTCATGTTTATTTTTCATTTTGAGTGAAAAATACACAGGAAGAATTTCATTCATACTCTGAATACCAGCACGTTCAGACATATGGCACTAAGCACAGGAAGCCCTTTTGCAACTCTGACACTGTGTTCAAACTCTGTCTGGACCAAAGCCTCACAACCCCACGATTGGTGTCAGTCACCTTTATATGGATGTGCTTTTCAGTGCTCTCAGCTGGCTTACACTTTGTCCAGAAATAGATGGCTGTCAGACTGAAGGATGGACAGTCAACTTACAAAGACCAGGTTGAACCACAGAATATGAGCAGTTATGCATCAATATATCCCACAGAAGTAGACACAGCTGTGCTGATCAAAGTCTCTTAGCAATGAATATGTACTCACCAGACTTCAGAAACACAAGGAACATGACGCTTAATCTTGCAAAAAGATAATCACATCCTAGGTACAAGTGTATTCACTTGTACGTAGAAATGGTGGGAGCTCTGTACCTCAAACAGCAGGTGTAGAACAAAACAGATTTGGGCCACTAGTAACACAGCAAACAGCCATTGCTTCTTATTCTCAAGCTCCTGTATGAATCATGAGCAGTCAAAATTCTCATCCCACCCTAGACCTACAACTATTCTGATTTAAATGAAAGTACTGAATATTTATGTTTGTATCAGATATTAGATACATAATGGAAGGGAATCAGAGAAGAAAACAGAGCCTTTGCCCGTGTTCAGGGGCTGGTTTACAGAGTGGCAGAGACCACCATGGAACCTAAGAGTAAAACCAAAATTCTTCCTCCCTTGCAGTTTCAAATATTTTCATTTCTATTCCTTACTATATAACTGGACTTGTATTATTACAAACCACATTTATTAGGGCTGTCATGTGAGTCTGCTGTGTGTTTTAATACAATTCTTTACCAGATTTACTAAAAAATCAACTACTTTGATCAGGACTAAACCATGAAAGCAGAGTTCACACATAATACTTAACCTAAATAAAGAATTCATGGGAAACAGAGGCTTGCTATCGTAATATTTATTGGCAAGGTACACAGGAAGAAAAAATCCATACATGCTTCTCAGGAAAGCATAATTTCCCAATGGATACTGCTCTATTTGAGTTGAATCTAAACTAACACTGTAGATTCTAATAGCAATTGGCAAGCTGCAGACACATCATTTTTTAACTTAGGCTGGAATTACCTGGAACTCAAATTTCCAGTGTGACCTTTTCAGGGCTTTGTTTAGGAACAAAAAGAGTTCTCACTAGAGAGAGAAAATCCCTTTTGGAGAACAAGATATATTGTTGAGGGTAGAGGCTAAAATAGGATGGTGCTGCTGCTAGTCTAGAATTAGAGAAAACAATGACTATGTATGTAAGCTTTGTTGCCTTCAGATGACAAAAGGGAACATAGGTTTTTCACATTTAACCCCAAATTTCTGATCTTTTGTACTGTGCTTTCAAGTACATATTTATTCACCCTATGCCTGAAGCTTAAACATATAGGAAGGTGGAGGTTTTTCTGCCTACAATAATGGACACACTAAAGATGTACATGACAAGCAGAATGGTTTTATTTGTGTGTTCAATTCTGCAAGGAGTTCTGCACCAAAGAACATAAACAATGAGAGCCAAAGCATTTCTCACCTCTCAAAACAGACACTGAAGTCTTTAACATACATCTAAAATTCCAGAATATTATGATCTCTGGACACTAGATTTTTATTTTACTTTTCTCCTAGGTTTGCTTATAGAAGAAGTGCAGAAAATCTGACTTCTGAAGTGCAACTATCCTATTCTGCTGTGTAGCCACATCTGTACTGAAGCTATAGACTGGTTTTGTTCCTGATTTCCTTTATCCTCTCCTAAGAGGCACAGCTTGGCTTTTAAACTGCCTTTTAACTGAGTTCAGAAACATACAACAGGAAATTTCAACTGCATATTTACATAGACGAAAGTGAAAAGCATGGGAGAGCCAAAGAGTTTTGAATCCTTCTGTGGTGTGCTCAAAGCCAGAAGTGGAGAAAAAAAAGCTAAAATAGATATGGCATCTAATTACTAAATATTTACTTAATGCAATCATCATTTATTGAGGAAGGAGAAGAGACTGCAACTACAGATAAACATCAGTTTATGTTCTTCGAACTGGTCATGCCCTTAATTTTCCATAAAGGCACATTTCAAAATCCACCAGAGAAATAAACAGATCTTCCTCTGAGCTACCCCTTTCCCTTTTGTTCTTCTTCTGTGTGCTTCATTTCTGGGTGCAATGCCTGAGTGAGTGGTCCACCACTCAATATGTGTCATTCTGATCAAAAGTACAAAAGACAGGGTAATACATTCTTTCCTCTTCTCTAACATCACAGGCAAGTCAAGAGGGCAGAAAAAATTACTATGTTCAGATTTATCCCTGTGACCACCTATAAGCCTGAAAACTGCTCTGCATAGAGATGGAGCCAGTAGGAACTGCCACAGGAGGAGATAGTTCTCATCCCTGGGCACCTGATGGACTTCAGTCAAAAATCTATGCAGGCAATAAGCCCATCATTCTCAGAAAGAAGCTGAATGATTCTTGAAATTACATTTTTCCAATCTATGGAGGCTTTTACTGGGAAGGGAAAATAGGGGTAGGTGTGCTATTTGCAATACAAAGAGCACAATATAGAAAAATTTGGCCAATGAAGGAAAGCTACCAGCATCTGCTCAGAGTGGCTGCAGGAATTAGTGAACACGCCAATTAGTAGTGGATGCTTACAAAACATCACTTTTGTCCTGTTTAATGGATCTAATTTATATGAAGTGTATTCAAAACATCACTTAAGGTTATTACCACATCTCTGAAATCATTTAATTCAACTGACTAACTGAAACCCTTTATGTACCTTTTATTAATGCATAAACATGATTAACGTGCACTTTACCCATCTGAAATATTAAAATGTTACAAGAAGCATAAAACCAGAAAATTACTGGACATTTCCTGGTTGCTATTGAGTGAGACAGGCAGGTAGAATGAACCATGACCAACCTGTGACCCTTCCCTTCAATACTAATGCCTCTAATGAAACCTGATGTCAATCACAAACCCTCATCAAAACAGCATGATCATTTGTCATCAGTCCCTTAGAACAACATAACAATCTGAAAATTGAATACCAAAGAAGTGTTTTGTTAAAGATTGTCTCAGAAAAGTGACTGCCTTTATATCCAGCTTATACAGCTAGTTCTGCATCTGCTTTTGGTTGACTATAGTTGGATTAAACTTAGATCTAACATGAGGTACATAATGCTATACAGTCAACTCCAGCTGAGATTCCACACAGTGTTGTTAGAAATACATTATTTTTTCAAAGATGCAGTGTGAAAGCAATGTTACGATGCTCTAATACAACTGAAACTTCTC
>NW_008659187.1:97022-101417 GCF_000695815.1 Acanthisitta chloris
GGTAACATGAATTACATAAAATCTCTCCGGGCGAGAACACAGTGCTTGAAGAATAAGCAGTATGAAATCAAGAATTCTGCTCCAGATCATTAAAAGAAACAAAAAGCTGCTTTTTCTCTGAATAGCTTAACAACATAAAGAAAGAGAAATGACACAGCAGGAGAGAGGGAGGATTTTGAGGAAAAAAATATGATTTCAAATTATTTGAAAAGAAAAAAGAGTAAACTTAATTTTTTATTAGTATTGATGGCAACATGATATGGCTAAAAGTAGTTCTGCACTGTCCCATCTGGACACTGTTTCTAGAAACAGTTTCCACTTGTGCAGCCTTTTAACTGGCTCCTTGTTATATTGTATGTAAATGCTCCTTGATTTACTGTTTTTTCAACTTTTACATCATTTTCATTACATCATATATTCATACTGATAAGAAAATTGTTAACCAGCAGATCATGTGGATTTGTTATTTGGCCACATAAGTTCTTTTTTTGATAATAAGTACGTGTAAATTATGCATGCAGCTCTGTGACAGTGGAAGTGTTCAGACAGGACACACTTAGATCCTTTCAAGTTGCTAGAAAGAGAACACCCTGTGGTGAATCGAGAGGGGAGCACAGCCGACACAAAGACTCAGTTTCCCCAGTCACACTAAGCTGGAACTACCCCTAATGCAAGTAGGGTGTGAGCAGACAAGGTCTCTCTCATCGATACCTGCAGTGTGGTCGTCACTTAAAGGAGTCAGAGACTCAGCACAGTCCTGTCTCAACCACTCTATTAATATCTGCAAGAGCACAGAGAATAGCAGATGCCTAACCCTGTTTGGATGGCAAGAGAGATGTGGGGGGAGCATTTCTCCTGCCCACTGACATCATGGCTGCAGTCCCCTTACAGCACACATCCTCTAAACTCTGTCCAAGCATTGCAGCATTGTGTTTGCAGCACAGACTTTGCTTTAAGTCATCTTCTGGCACTCGATTTGCAGAATAGCTGGCTGTTTGGCACTCTCCGCACCAGATGCTATCTTGTAAACTAAATGCATAAATGCCTATTTGATACTCACTATAAAAGAAAAATCAGGGTTACCACTTAATTCTGTGATTCAAAGTCAATGATATTTAAGATTTATAAATATGCAACAGAAGCACGTTAATTCTATAACTGTACAAAAAAAAAAAAAAAGGCAGGTAGCTCAGGAGTAAAGCAAAATATGTCACAAATATGCCTAACAATAAGGATATAATTTATTAGCAAGTTTGGCAGGACAACTGTGAAGAAGATTGCAGTTGTGAAGCACATTTGTCATTTGACAAATGAGAGACTGTTACTCAATATAGTAACAATACTGGGTTTATTTTTTTTTAAGTATTAAAAAGATCAGACTGTTTGCTTTTAATCTCAAGGTGGATTTCACACCATTAGTTGAGTTTAACAGACCAGACACCAAGGAGCACTGCATCACAGATCTTGTTATATTTATGAGGCTAGTTATGGCTTCACAGTAATCAGAAGTTCCATGGAACAAGGCGGAGTTCTCAGACCCGTTTGATGAATGGATGACTAAAGCACTTATATTTGACTTTTTTTACTCCTTCACCATGGCTACTTCTATCCCAAGTGTGATAGATGGGAAAAACTAGACATCAAAACAGCAGAAGGTTAAATTAATCATAAATCACTGCACTCCATCAATTTATGCATTTATCGTACTCTGCGTATCTAAAGTTGAATAAAGTACCTGGAGGTTTTTGGTTGAGCAGGCTGAAGTAATGAAAACAATTTCCTAAAATAAAATATAAGCATTGTCAAGAGGTCATAAATAGAAGTCCAGCAAGATGAGTTTCCGTTTCAAAAGGAGAGAAAATTGCTTTCTTCAGATCCCCAATCAAATGCACCAATAAGTGAAATTTTGCCTATTGAACCAGAAAAACAGAGCACTGAGAAATGTGATAATCCTGCAAGTCAAAAAGGCTTTATATTATAAGCACCCCTGTCACCACAAGGTTAGTGAGACAACTTATATAGACCCCATCAGCTTGTTCATCACTCTTCAACATTGTATTTGATCAAGACCAGTCCCTGTTTTTCTTTCCCATTAAATCAAATGTTGGAGACCAGTTATCAATTATGCCAATTTTCAAGAACATCCTATTCCTTCAAACTCATGGACTTCTCTTTCACTGAAAAATAATAATATAAAGCAGATAGTGAAATATTCCTCCTGGCTATTTGAATTCACAAAACAACTACAGGAAACAGCCAACAATTTATTTTTTTAATTAGTTTTTAAGAAAAACCTTGAAGTGTAAGTCACAGTAGTTGAAGAGACCTGGCAAGAAATGGTACATATACAAAGATCTAGAATAAAAATGCATCCCTACTCAGTGATGTCGGTCTAGTATCTTGACCTTAAACTGTGTAATATTTGCAATTTTTAAACAGCCCATAGAGGACACTAATTTGCTCTGGAAAGTAAAGATGAGGGAAGTGGTGAAGTACTGCAATAGGACTGGAAGCCATGTCAAAACTAGGAAGAAATGAGGATTAACAGAGCAGATCTGTACAGTAAAACAGTTGCTGCTGAAGACCACACATGATCCACATTTCAGGAGGGTTTTTTTGCCTTTTTTTTTTTTTAATTTAATTTGAACTCATTCCAATCTACTCTCATGGGATGAATGTCTGAGGACAGGACACCCAAGTTGCACTTCTGAAGCTTGTCTTTTGGGTTAATTACATCTGAAAGGAGTCAAGTCCATGGGCTCTTAGATGATCTTCTGTGCATATAAATGTATGATAAGCAGAGATGATCATGAGGTTTTCTTTAAAAGCACCGTCCTGTTCCTACACCACTAATACAGGTGCACTCTATGTAGCTCAGAACCCAAGCAATGAAATAGCAGGCAAAAATGAAGACACATAAATTTAGAGCGCTGGATACGTGAAAAAAGCCAACAATCGTGACTTCATACACAGGGTGATGAAGTCCAGATAGACTATTTTCAGGCACAAGTGAGATCTCCAAGTCACAACAGTCAGCCCTTCAAACAGATCAGCTCAGTGCTCATGAAAGCAAATGTACTGGTTTTCGCTGAGGCAGAGTTAATTTTTGTCATAGTAGGTGGTATGGGACAGTGAGAGGGCTGGGGGTGTGCAAGGA
This sequence comes from Acanthisitta chloris, assembly GCF_000695815.1. Lineage (NCBI taxonomy): Eukaryota > Metazoa > Chordata > Aves > Passeriformes > Acanthisittidae > Acanthisitta > Acanthisitta chloris. The sequence continues at coordinate 100,180 of NW_008659187.1, forward strand.
CTTGGGAGAGGACACAGCCAGGACAGCTAACCCCAACTGACCAAAGGGATATTCCAGACCATATGGCTTCATGCTCCACATATAAGGCTGTGGGAAGAAGGAAGAGGGGAATGTTCAGAGTTGCAGTGTTTGTCTTCCCAAGTTACTGCTAGGCGTGATGGAGCACTTCTTTCCCAGAGGTGGCTGTACACCTACCTGCCCATGGGAAGAGATGAACAAATTCCTTGTTCTGCCTTGCTTGTGCATGTGGCTTTTGCTTTACCTGTTAAACTGTTTATCTCAGCCAAAGAGATTTTCCACTTTACTCTTCCAATTCTCTTTCCCATTCCACCAGGACAAAGTGAGTGAGTGGCTTTGCAGTGCCTAGATGCCAGCTGGGTTTAAACCAGAACAGTAAATCAAATTACCAGGAAAGGAAAAGAAAACAAACAGAAATATCATTCTCTTATTAGATAAGTTTCATCCTTATCTCCTGTTTTCTCTACCCTAAAAAGACAGGGTAAAATTGAATAGACCAATAGGAGGGTGGCAAGTACACTCAATGGCGTGGAGCAACTTCCATGTGCAAATAACTACAGCTATTTTCAGCCTGGGAAAGAGATGACTAAGGATGGGATGTGACAGACATTGACAGAATAATCAGAGGAATTAAGAGGTTGGAAAGGAACAACTAACTGTTCAGTCTATCTGAAGATACAGATAAGAACTAGGGCATTTTGCATGAAACTAGCATGTTTCAGAAATAGTAGAAAGATGTGGTTCTTCATACAGAACATCATTAAATTGTATGCAAGTCCTTGCCACGGGGAGCTGTAACCACTAGAAGTTTACGTGCCCTGTAAAGCTGACTGGACAAATTCATAGTAATGATAACCTGTCAAGGACTACCACTGGTTCAGCTAGTCTTTGAGCAATGAAAGTGCAGCAATACAAAGTAATTTTTTGAAATAGCTATACCTGCCTGTCCTCTTCCTGTACTCTTTCCTAGGCATTAATTTTAGACTTGAAGAGCGAATATTGGGTTAGACAGACTTGTGATCCAACCCAGTGTGGCTGTTTCTGCATTTGCCTTAGCCTTTCAGTCACAAGTCAATGGGACTAGTCCACTGAATCAAAAGCCAGAAGTTGACTCTGAACAGAAAGAAAAAGAGTTGACTCCACAGAAATTTGATTTCTTTTTATTTACTCTGGAAACTATTGAGACTTTAGATTTATAACCCAAATTTGTGCTGGGAAAG
>NW_008659187.1:101440-117796 GCF_000695815.1 Acanthisitta chloris
ATCAAGATGATGGAAAACTGCAATTGTCACAGAAAATACATTTCTTAAGGTCTACAGTTGTCTTTCAGCATTCAGAATTATTATTTTTCAATGTATTTATTACTGCCCAATGAAATTTCCTAGCAAATGATCATGCTTTTACTATTCTAAGACCAATTTGATTAAAATTTCAAATACATGATGGAAAAAGAAATATGTCAGTAAAGTGTGTCAGTTATTAATGACAAAGTCTAAATTATGGTAGGCTGAACACTCTCAGCAGGCTGGACGATTTGATTGTAGTATTTTGAGTCTGTCTTACAGAATTGCACATTTTTGACAATAATTATTATACCTCAGAGAGCAGAACCAAATACTTTTACAAAACCAATCATTTAATAGCAGTCTTTCTTTCTTTCTTTCTCTTTCTTTCGTTCTTTCTTTCTTTCTTTCTCTCTCTTTCTTTCTCTCTTTCTTTCTCTCTTTCTCTCTTTCTTTTTCTCCTTTACAAATGTTTCCCTGTTTTAGGTCTTTTCCTATTCCTTTCTCCTATAAAAACTGTATTTGGGAACAGTTTGCAAAAGTCCTGGTTTCTCCCACCTTGAAATTCACATGGTAATTACCCTAATGTAGAATTACCCAGTTTTGTAATGTGCACATTTATAGCTTCAAAAAAATATATGACAAAGGGATGAGTTATTATAAAAAAATGTTTGGTCCCTTCATTTTGTGAACTTTAATTTTCTTCATATTTATAATGGAGTCCAAACGACTGCATATGTTGGCTGAGTGTCACTAATGCCAGTAACTATTGCTCCCAGCTGTTTTTTCTTTAAATACAGGACACTGCTGAAATAAGATCTGCACCTGCCACCACTGGCCTTCCCTGCTTTTGAGAGGGAATCATCTAAGTCCTGATTAACTGGTGCAAAATCATTACTTTATTGAAAAAGTCCCATACACAAATCAGCAAAACGTAGTTAAAAAGTGATGACTGCATCTTGATGAAAGTGGTTATTTCAAGTAAAGTGGGACCTCCTCGGTTTTTTTCTACCTTCTTTAACCATTATCACCAACTAAAATTCTAGTTTCATAGAGCTGTTGTGAACAAGCAGTTAACAAGGCAGCTGTCTATGGCTTCAGCCGCTCTATGGAAACTAAGCTATCATTTTTGAAGTGATGACATAATTCACAAGGAAATGGTGATTAATCCATCACATAAACTAGGACACTTCAGACTATGAGCAAAAATGCGCATTATTCATTTGATCCAATTATCGTTCCAGGCATTGCTACAGCAGAGACTTTCAATTCTTTTTTTTTTTCAATCTTGAATTTAAATCATTAATACAAAGGAAAAAAAGGATAAGATGGAAAAAACCCCAAATCATAGGTGCAGTTAGACTGTAGAAAGTAAGTGTGAAGTGGCATTATGGGTGCCACACAACACTATGTCTCAGCAGCTTTGCCATAGCTGTATGAAAGCGACACTAACAACAACTAGAGCTTAGATCTTGACCAAACACAAGCATAGAAAAGACCAAGTCATGCTATGCATTAGAGTCAACCTTGATAATTCCTAAAGACAGGTTTTATATCTACCTCTGTGATACTCCAATCCCTTGGCCAATACACTGTCCTGACTTGGGTCTTGGACTACTACTGGGTTACAAATGCTGCTGTGGTAGCAGTTTTGGGCTCTGAAGATGTCCTGTGGCACAGTGAAGCCCATTCCTTACTCCCTGAGGCATTCTTTGGGCAGAGACTCTGCAAGGGAGGGCACCTGCCATGCTCAGTGTAGCTGTATAAGAAAATGACCACTATTTTCTCTTCAGCGTCCCTCCTACCACTGACTAGGTGAAAAAAAATGTTTTGGGTCCAAATGCTTGTTTGGTATGTGGTATTGTATCAGTGACCTAATTTCTGTGCACCCCAAGGCAATAGCTGAGGCATAGTAATGCTTCTATCCTCAGCCTATAGATGCAAGGATCTTGCTGCTCACTGGCCAAGAAGCAGCTGGCCATTCATAACCCCAAGGGCAGTCATCCTGGCATAAAAGCTTTAAATGTGGTAAATTAAGCACAGGTTAGTTTAGAAGCTGCAATCACATGCAAGCAGGCTTCAATTGAGAGTTTGGAAATCTGGGCTGACAAAGACTCAGGAATCCATATTCTATATATGTGCTGTACATAAAGCACATATATAGATGCAGATAAAATGAGAGCTGCATGTTAAGCGTGTAAGAGATTTGCTTCAGCCCTTACATTTCAGAATGGGTGCTCCTTACAAAGAAGTGTTACTCTTCATTGCCACAACTTCATGCACCCTTCAGTGCGACAGACTTACATCTACACTTTGGCACACCCCAGCACACTCTGGAAAACTGGAAATATTGTAATCCAGTCTCTCTATGTCATCCTGGCTCCTCTACAAGGATTATACTTTTCTATGAGATATTCAAAAGAGGCCCCTGAAGAAACTAAACTAGAATTCTGAATTGATCACTGTACCACTTTGGAACAGCAAATCCTGTACTTATTTTGAGGCTGGAAGTGATATCTCAGGCACAATCAAAAGGAAAGTATGAAAACTGGAAGAACTCTTTAAACACAGACATTGCCCCAGCTTTTACTAAACATCCAGCTGCAGAGGATTCATTGTTAACACATGCATTCTTAAACATACTTGCTATTTAAATTTCACAAAAAATGGATTTGGAGTTTTGTTCACATCAAAAGAATTATAACAAAGAAATGGGAGACTGAATTTATGATAAGAAAAGCAGACACATTCATTTTCTTTTCCAAAGCAAATCACCATAGGAAAACCAGACTACGCCTGCTGAAGTTACTTGGTGATGAAGAGTTTAGATTAGCATGCAAACAATAAAATATTTGACTACATAAAAGATAACCAGAGTACCAGGACTATATTTTATGCCAAAACTAGTTATAAAACTGCTGCATAAATGATTCCCATAGGTATAATTTAAGGAAAAATAATCTGAGATATTTACGTACCTGACAAGCATTTCAGACTCTGGGAGATTTTTCTGCTGTTTATATGCCCATCATCTAAGCCTATAATGCTTGGCCATAACATCCAAAGTTAGGTTGACCATAACTGCCAGCCTTGACACTGGGAACAGCCTGGCTATGTAAGAAGGGCTAATCATCCCAGGTGGAATATCCTGCTAAAACTGCCTCCCAGCACCACGGCTAGTGTGTTCACACAGCTCAGGTGTTACTGCAGTCTGTCATAAAGACACATCCTAGGGTGCTAAACCTAATAGGACAGCTGGGCTCTGCAACATCAATATGAATATTTCATCTGAGTAATGGTCCTTAAGCCCACTGTAAAATGATTGTAACCCAAAGGATGCATCCTCCTTGCCTTTGCATTTTGAGCCCTACATCTCTCCAAAATGTTGCTTCAACCTCATCAGCCTCCCTCATTTTGCACATCTCCCCAGTGAAATACCATGTCCTACCTTATTCCTGCATCCTCAGTCTGGAGCTCCTGCCAGCACAGTAGAATACACAGCAGAGCTGGAAGCAACCGCTTCATACTAGAAGCATCATGCATAACAGAGTATTGTACATTGATCCTGTGCCTATTTATTCCATTTTCTTACCTTGTACTGCTGGCAATACACTTCTCTTGCATTTTGGGCAGCAGCACTAACACTGAATAATCAGCAAAAGAGACACATTGCAAAAGCTTATGAGCCACATGCATTTTGCAAGCTGGAGTTTGGCCATCGTCATCATAAAATGAAAACAGACCAGGTATAGAAAAAGTCTGCAAAATTTAGTTTGGCGAGAGCTTTTCTTTTTTTCCTTGAAGGGAGATTAGAGGAGCTTAGATTGTTTAGTCTAGCAAAATGAAGAGGAACAGCTAAGGGGAAAGGTAAGGGAGGATATGTTTGCTCTCTATTAAATATTAATTAATACTCTATTAATTATTAATAAAGAACTGTTCAAGATAAAAGGTAATGGTGTCACAAAACAAATGGATAAAGGTTGTTCGTGAATATATTTAGGCTAGGAATGCAAATAAATTTCCAAGCCATTAACTGGGTTTAGAATCAGCCTTCCAATGGGGAAAGTGGAAGGAAAAGACCTGAGACAATTCTAAAATGAAGCCTGCCTCAAGAGACTGCTTGTCCCTGAACTCCATGTGCCAAGAGATGGTTCAAGCCTTATATCCCAAATATCTTCTTTCACCTGACTTCTGAGGAAGGATGCTAAGCCCTAGTATTTAATGTCCTTTCCTACATCTTGGGAAAAGAGAAAGTCAGAACACTTCTTTTTCTAAATGTGGGGTGGGGGAATGTAGTCTCAGAGGGTTTTGATAACTGCTATTTGTGTTTTACATTATGAAGTCCACTTACTATGAGCTGGAATGAAACCTCTATGTGGTCATCTGACATGCTGTCAGGTGTTTATGGCACCTCACAACTACCACCCTGACATGTCTCTGAACTCGGTGACTCTGAATTTTATTTTCAATATCTGTAACTGCATAGTTCTCCTAAGATCCACCTCAAATACATGGATCCATCACCAGAAGCATAAAAAGAGATATGTGATTACAATGGCAGCAGGGGATACTTCAAATTAAGTTTTCAGTAAGAAATTTTCTAAATCTCAACTGTAGCACTACACTGACAAGCTTGCCTATTGAATATAATATTGTGATCAGTGCTCTGTCACAAACAATTGATCTCTTTCCTGAGCAATGTGTTCTAGGATGACCCTGCTTCAGCATCGAGGTTGGACAAGGTGACCTACTATGGTCCTTTCCAACCTGACCAATTCTGTGATTCTATAATACAGAGGTGGCATTTAACATTTACACAAAACAGATACATCTAACAGTTGTTTCTGGTATGAGTCATTCAGCAAGAAATAAGGATTTATTGTGAATAGTGGGTCAAATGCGCTGGGATATATCATCACATCAAAATACAAGCTTTATTTCTGCTGTGTTCTGTTGGCACAGTATTTAAATTCTGTGTGAAAAGTAAAAGAAAGTAGAAAAGTCAAAGGCATTTGGAATAGAAGGGGAAGTACACCAGAAATATCAAAAAAAGAGATCAAAAAGAAAAGTCAAGTTTTCACCAATCATTTTTAAAAAGAGTGTTAAGAAAATAAATGTGGGCATAGTCACATGGGAAATGGCCTGTGGTAGTTTAAGGAATGTAAGGGATCTTTAAAGTCTGAATCTTGGACTTAATCCCATTTAGAAAAAATATTTCTGCCTAATAGTTTCATAAACCTCTTAGAATTTTTTGTACAGTTCCTAGAGAGAAAAGAATCTACAGAATGAGCCAATATGTGACATTTATGTGACAGCATTATCAAAAGGCTCATCTAGGCAGAGAGAGCCTTGTAATTATGGCTACTCCATCCCCAGCAAGCAGTTTTTCTCAAAACAAGGTTGAGGTGCACCATTTTACAGTAAAGAATAATTTGTTCACAGTCTCACTCCCCTTCAGTTCCATTTGCTTTCTGGTTCAGCAAGTGACTACAGGTCATTCATAAAATTTTAATGCAATGCAGAAACAAACCCCAGGTTAGCCAAACAGATCCCTTGGACTTAAATTCAGTTCAGTCACACCACTTTCAAGGCAGTTGAGTAGCCAAAGGAACTTCCACCTTTTTTCCCCCACTAAAACAGGTTCTACCATATTTTCTTGTTCTATAGGCATAAAACACCCCATTTAGACAGGGCCACCATCCAGGTTTAGCATGATATTAGTTTGTCTGTGAAAGCAGAATTGTCAGTCTCTCCATCTCCTGGTACTGTGCCTGGTGTCCAGCAACAGCTGTGACTGGAAGTTTTATGGGATAACCAAACAAGAGTAGTTGGTAAGAAAAAAAAGAAAAACAAAACACAAACCACAAACCACACCAAAACAAAAAAACACACACACAAAAAAAAACGCTAAAAAAACTCCAAACCCCACAATGCTAAAAATGCACAAACTATTCCATTTTCACATTTACGTTTATTCTGTCTACAGGTCCTATAGGAGTATTACTCACTATAAATAAGGAAAAACCCTGCTTCTAAACCAGCATTTCTCTACTTGGATTTCTGACCAAAAAATATGATGGGTATACAAAACGAATGCATAAAATTACTCAGAAACCTGTTCCCCACAGATGTGTATTGAGATTGGGCAGATTCAGCAGGCAGGAGAGAAATCCAGCAGTCTGTAGAGTCTCCAAATATTCTATCAATTGTACTTATATAAGACTGCCTAGCGAAGTGTATTAGACTAAATGCCTCTGACATGACTCTGTTGAGGTCTGATTTCTTGCTACACAGAATGGTTATTTTCACTTTCTGAAGAAAACTGGTGTGATGCCAACAGCTCTACCCCACTGGCAGGGGATGTGCAACTGGTTGTGGAACCATTAGTTAATTTTGTTTGCTCTAATTCTGCTCCTTCAGATGCCTGATGGTGATTTAATGTCAAGGTATTCAAAAACTAATAAGATAGTCATGTCTTACCCTCACTTATATAGTTACCATCACCGGGAATGAATTGAGAAATGAAAGAGAAAAGGGAAAGAAAAAGCAGCTGCAATGAGATAAAGGGAGCAGGTCCTGATCCTCCAAGGAGTTGAGCACCTTGCATGCCCTGCATAACAGACCAGGAGCAGAGGCAACTCACCAGATTAGCATGTACCAAAAACTGAAAAGGACAATTTAGCCACCTGCCAGATATTTCTGACAGTCTACAGAAGGAACATTCCTCTCTCTTATTGGCAAACCATAAGTTAAACTGCAAAACTGTATCCAGAAGAGTTTCCAGTCAGGAATGAATGTAATTGCAAACTGGGTACTATGTGGTTTTAAATTACTAAAATACCAAAGTAATCTCAGGAACTCCTCTGGAAAATGGGATTTATAATGAAAAATATTTGCTGACCCATAGAAAAGCGGTAGCACAGTTTGCCTTCCCATTTGTCTTTTATGGTGCTTGACAAATTGACACACAATTGTTAATTATGGGCCCTAAGTGCCATATGATCATGAATAAAATATTCCATCTGATCAAAGCATAAGTCCAATAGCATTTGCAGGAAATTAAGTAGCATTCTCACAGATACTGAAGCCTACAAATTTCAAATCATGACATAATTAAATTTCTCAAGCAGATATTCAAAATGTTCTTAATTTTTAGTTAGCATTTAACCATATCACAACCCCAGAGTGTTCTCCAGAGAAATGTTTTGAATGCAGGCTATAACAGTCACTGTGTGACACAAATCTGCAGATCATGGAACATTATTCAAAAGGGTCTAATCTTGGCCATTTATTTGTGTAGGGTATTTCCGAAAATTTTCTCTAAAATGAGAAAAGAGAAAGGCCAGTTTTCACTTTGGAGGCATCGAGAAAATGGGAAAACATCTAATAGATTTGGGATGAAACTGCTGCAACAATACAGTATCCAGAAGTGGAGAAGGCCACACACAATTATTTCATCTCCTTACTAAAACCTGTGGGAACGTATCCCCAATCTCTTCCTTACCAAAGCTATGACAGACTTTTGTCCTTTCCTGGGACAAGTCCAGTCCCTGTGATTGCACCATCTACTCCCAGGCGGGATAAGGATGGAGAGGGTCACCTACAGGCATGATGCTTAGTGAGGAGGGAGCTGACTGGCACCATGTTTTTCATCTCCATCTCCTCTGCAGTGCTGCTCTATGTATAAGGAGAAGCACAGATTAAAATAAATATTATATAAATCCATTATCTACACAAAGTCATAAACATTTTTCACTTGTTGAGAACAAGCTGCAGAAGACAAATACTGTCGTATCATTGGGAAAGTGTAAAGCATGGAAAAGCATGTTAAGAAGGAAACAGTGATTGAAACCCAAGATATATGAAAAAATAAAACTTGTAACACTGAAGTGTCTTCTGAAGTGAAAATCCAAAACAAAAAAAAAAAGTATAAACCTGTCAGAGATTTATTTCCACCATACCTCACTTGTGTCAACAGGAATATCCACTGTGTTTTAATGTGCTAATTGTAAACTATTTAGACCATGAATCTACAAAATTTTCTATTCTCTGGAAGGCCCCAGTTGTTCCTTTAGCTTTGACATGCCAATCTGAACACATCAATTCAAAGGGTGAGCCAGATATTACAATGCAGACAAAAAACAGTGTCCTGGAACATTTATGGCTTGGAAAGTCACTTGAAATTCACAACTTTTCTAGTTCCTTACTCAAGAACTGGGATAACCACACTTGCCCATTCCAGAAAGTGGCTGCACACATTTGTCAGTGGTCACCAGACCCTCTAGGTCTAAGAAGTACAAACAAGGGTCACCATTCCTCCAGCAAAGTGCACGCTAGATTGTTTGTCTGGTGTTGCTCAGCTCCGAGAATTAACTCTGCTGAGAAATGACTCTGCTAACAAAACATTTTCAAAAAGAACAAATACAGATAAGCTGTTCAACACAGTCAAGGGCTTTATATTCAGTACAGTAGATGTTTCGAGTTCAAGTTGAAGATACAATCCAACGGTGTTAAGATAAACTCTTGCACAGAGACAAATATTTTAATATTCAACTGTAGATAATGCTCCTTGGGAGTCCTGAACTCACTTTGCTTGAGAGAGCTGCAAAGGATCTTGGTCGGGTTCTCTTTGAACCGAGCATTGTCAACACTACTGATCAGCTACAGCCTCAATGGCTTGATCTTGTTGAAGCACAAAGATTGTCAGTGCACACCAAGAGATGCCAGGAGATGGTGAGCTTGCTAGAACTACTGGAAATCCTCCAAAATAAACCACTGAAGCACAAAGGTATCTCCACTGTATACTTATCCCCTTCTATGGAGGCTTCATCTCCGTCAAAATATTGATAAAGCATTTCACTACTCAGCATCATGTTCTCAGGTACTTGCCACCCCCATGTGTTTTCAAAAGAGCTCAGTTCCTTTCCTAATGCATTTTCCACATTTAAGCAGCATCTTTTAACACAGCAGCACTCCCCACAGATCCCTCATCAATATTTATAGAGGGGATTTCTGGATAGCTGAACCTTCTCCTTCGCATCCTTTTGAAACCCCTAGGTGCACCCTCAGGGCTTGGGCTGGAATCTGAATGTTTCTGGAAGATGCCTCCTGCTGTGACCTCTGGGCAGGTTTGAAAACAGGCAGGTAATCAGATATCATCTTCTCATCGAAGCCAATGAAACCACTGCCATATATTTCAGTGGAGGTACGATATGGAAGGCAGTGAGTGTTTGGTTCTACTTTACAAATAGAGTTTGACTTTAGCAGTTAACTGTAGGATTTTAACAGCTATCTGCAACCACTTTTGACATACAGTATAAAGCACTGGATATATTATAGTCTATATTGCTTAGTATCTGTAGCATTCTAGTAACAGGACTTGAGATAATTCATGCTTAGGAGGGGAATATCAGAAGGAGAATGTGCAAGATGAACACAAGCTGTGAAGAGAAGGGGGAAGGAAGAAGACCCTCCATGCCTGGAGGCAGGGCTTGGCAGGGAAAGGGGAGAAGGATGACGGAAAGAGAGAAAATGAATCAAAAGTGGGTGAAGACTTATTACTGAAGATTAGAACATGGGTTTTGGTTAATAGTTCAGAAAAACGATACTGTGCTAATGCACCTTTTCTCCCCCTCTGCTCTATTTGAGAACCTGAATTCCTGAAATAAATAGGCTTGTAAAAAACACTTTTTCAGCCTGCAGCCAGTTTAGATCACTGTATGGCTCACCCGTCCAGGGTGACAAAGGCAAGTGTTAATGAATGGCTTGCAAAATACGGCATCAACTTATGAGCACAGGTTCAGAGGGAACCAGGCTCAAGAATGACACGGACACTGTGCTTGAAAGTGCCCAGAGGGCACTTTCACTCAGTTCTGCATCATAACAAATTAAATTCTGGTACAATTAATCCATCAAACTTACTTTGTCAGAGTCAGATTTTCTAATCTTCAGATATTTTTTAAATGCCTTTATTCAGCTGAAGGAATTCTCAGCATGAAATACAAATATTTATAAACAAAAGTCATGCTGTCTCCATGTCTCAGTTCATTTTTCACTGCAATTTTTACAAATTGTGAGAAACATTTTATCTATTTGTAGCAAACTCAGAGGTTGTTTTTTTTATTCTGTAGCCAGTTCAACATAACTTCATTTTCTCTCATCCTACAGGGCTGGATTAAAACAAAATCCATCACTCCCCCACCTGCTGCAAGACTAAAGAAAAAAATCCTCCCAAAATCCATCAATCCTCAGCCCATTTCCAAGGACAGAGTTCTGTGAGTTCTGTTCAATATGAGTGATCTCTTGATTTGAAGCTTGCAGACCCCTTCTTTCCCCAGCCAACAATTTGAGCTCAGTGCTAGCCTGCAAGACAGACCCTCAGGGTCTGAAGCCAAGGAGAAGATTCCATTTTAGCTAAACCCTCCTGGCTGGTCATGTAGACATGAGAGAAATAATTGCTCTGTGTGCAGAGGAAATCTCAGCAAATTGAAAGTGAAATAGCTGAAGTGCTGGGTTTAAAAAAAAAAAAAAAAAAAAAAAGAGACCTTTACAGAGGAGATTTTCACTTATCTCTCCAACCTACTCAGTAAAATATCTCATAGTAAGCTTGTTTTAACATTTTAGGCTGTTTACCTCTAAGGTTAACTATGTCCTTCCCATGTGACACACTACCTTGGTATCTCACAGATCTAGTTCCTCCTGCTGCTGCCCAGACTGTCTCCAATGAACATCTATCACCACGGGATCTGCACACTTTTTAGTCTATCATGGGAAACGGCATTTAGGAAAGACATTGTGGCTTTCTACCATGAAAATGTCTACAGCACTACATACAGTAGAATTATGACTTCTATAAAGAAAGGGAAAAAAATAACCCAGACAGGATATGAGGAACATCTGTTTATATGAACACCCTTAGGATCAGCAGTCTGAGCATGAGAACCTTCAATATATAGCAGACAAATGGCACTCAGAGCATGCACAAAGAAATGAGACCTGAAAGGTAACATTTTAAAATAAATTGTTTCTTCTTAGACCTGAATTAAACCCAGATGATCACTTTAACTTAATATAGCAACATCATGTAAAAGTGATTTATCCTTTAATTTGCCATAATATTATCATTTACAAAAAGTACATATGATTGGTAAATCGGATTTTGTGTACATCGTGAACAAGCCAATTAGTACAGACACTATCTCCCGCAATCACTCTCTAGCCAATTGCTTCCCATCATGTTTTTCATAGAATTCATCTGTACTCATGCTTCTTAATGAAGCAGGTAACTAGTTTTGCATTTCAGTAATTCGGATCCTTCAGCTAGAAAAGTTTACACATTTCAGTTCAACCAATCTTCTGCTGATTTACTTGCGTGCACATCAAAATATGAATTTTACTAAACCGTGTTTATTGCTATGAGAATAGGCACTTAATATGCACATGGCATTTAGACATGAGTGGAAATTATAACACTGTTTAGAGACAGTATCAATAAAACTCACTTGTTTTTAACTTTAAAACTGCTGTAAAGCAGTGATCATATCTGCTGACTAAGATGGCTAAATCTCTAATAGAAAATGTCAGAATAACTAACTTTTTTCACACATTTGTCTGAAAGTGGAGAACTAAACTTACTTTTGAGTGTTTTGCTAATTTCTTTCCAGTCTGCTTCCCATTCTCTAAATCTTTCAAAAATAGTTCTGTGGTTGGAATTCTAAAATGATTCTGAGAAGTCTTACAGAAAATACATTTTGATTATTGGACATTTATTTATTCCAGAGGTCAGTAAATCCTATTCAGTTAGGAGACTGAAACCAGTACCACATATCCTATTAAAAGAGCAAAACTAGTATGTTTGAATATCTGGTTCTGTGAGTAATTAAAGTTCATGAGAAATTCAGAAGTTGCACTTGTTTATGTATGTTTCGGTGTGTAAAACTCTGAAAAACAAGCAGCAGTGCTGAAATTATGATCTGTTCACAGATAAATGACAAAGGAAAAATGGGGCCAACTTAATAAATTATTTGTTCACTGCCATGTCCTCAAGCCAATACCACATCACTTTGAGTCCATGGAACAGCTGTTGCACTGCCTCCTGGCTCTCTGCAGGAAGTTTGTTTGAATAAGGAGCAAGAATTAAGGACAAATTTCAAAACAAGCGGAAAGAAAGTTTCCACTCTGCTCTTTTCTGGACTCATTTTATTAAACCACAATACATCACTTTTTCTTTGCATGGTGAAACTTCAATTTATGAAGTGCCCCGTTTAGCATTATTATGAAAATAGACTTCATGGCTTTTAATTGGTTTCCTTATCAATCCCAGAAAAACAGTTTTAATAAACTAGGAATGGACTAACTCATTCTGCTAATTTCAAATCCATGCTCCACAGAGTAGAACTCAGATATAACGTGGCTTTTTTCAGCTTAGGCAGGAATAAAGGATACAGAAGAGAGGGACAATAAATAAAAAGACACTAAAAGAAAAGGATTATTACCAAAAATACAAACTGCCTGCAAAGGGGATAAAACTGCACCACCACCTTCTTCATCCAGAACAACCTCAGAGACATTTGGGGTTGTGGTTGGATTTCTAGAGGATGCAAGACCACAGGTAGGGCATGTGTGGGCAGCTCCTCAGCTCTGCTGTTGTGCTTGGGGAAACATGACTGAATGGGACCTGCAGAGGCAGAAGAGATGGAGATATGTTGGATTTAGTTCAGTCCCTGCCACCACATGCCTTGCACCAGCAGGGTGATGCCTCTGCCCTGGGATGTGCTAGAGAGGGAACTACAACTGTTCATACAGGATGGGACAATCTCAGGCAGGGATGGTGGTTTGCTCCTTGCAATCATGTCACATTTGCTTCTCCTCCTGTCCATGCCCTGCTGTGTCAGCAAGGATGTAAATGCAACTCTGTTGTTTTAATTCCTGCAGATGGGAGTAATTTCTGGAGAACGGGACCTCTGTACTCACTGTACCGGGTCATGTGCCTTCAATCACACACCTGCTGTCTGCATTTTGCAGAGAACCAGTAAGTAAAACCACAAGGACCCAGGCTTTGCTGAGTCTTACTTTGTGTTATTCAAGCCTGACAGCAGGATCTGTGTCTGCATTCATGTTCAGGCTCTATGCAATCAGCTGTATAATGGCCAAGTCCTGCTTTGAATGTCTCAATGACTGATATATTATCTGTGCCCAAGCTGACAGGATTTTGTCTGGGAGAGGAGATAGCAGTGGGGAGCAGAGCTTGCTGAATGTGATTTTTAGAAGGCCCTACCACAGTAGCATAGTCCTGGCTCCAAGAATGCAGTGAGCACCCTGGATAGACCTGGCATGTAGAAACTGGAATTCTGCAAACCTGGACCCTTCGAGTACCCTCTGTGTTGTCCAGGCATGATGATAAATGGCTTTTTCTGAAGCAATTATCCTTCTCTTTTTCATTCATTCTAAAAATCATATCTAAATTTAACAGATTTCTCAATACAAAGGAAAGGTCCCACTCTGCCAATCCAATCCCCTTGCACTGCAGGGTTTTAATGCACCTACCTGGGACTCGATGGCACTTCTTAACACATTTTGGGCCCCTTGTTCACATAGCTACAGTTTTACCCATTAATTCCAACTGTTTTGCAAGTATGGAGTACAGGTTCCAGTCTTTTCTTACCAAAGCATTAAACCAGTTTAAGATCTGAACATTTGGGAAATCTAATGCTGCTACCTATTCCAGCAGACAAAATCCCACGCTTATTATTAATGAGAAGTTTCTGGGCTTTCCTAATTATTTTTTGCCTAGGTTTTTCTGAAACAGCATTTTAGGAAGAATTTCTTTACTGTGAGGGTGGTGAGGCATTGACAAGGGTTGCTCACAGAAGCTGTGGCTGCTCCATTCCTGGCAGTGTTCAAGGTCAGGCTGGATGGGGCTTGGAACAACCTGGTCTAGTGTCCCTGTCTCATGACAGGGGGTTGGAACTACATGGTCTTTAAGGTCCCTTCCAACTCAAACCACTCTATGAGAGAAGTTGTGGCTCTATACTCTTCAACATAATTTGCTGGCTCGTGAGCATGGACTCAAAAGATAAGGACTTTCTGCAATCTGGCAGTCTTCTGAGTTTTGCAGGTGGTTTTTGTTTTGCTTTGGTTAAGTCATGCTTGGCTTTTAATGTTTATGTTTCTTTCCTTTAGCTTGGAAAATGGTCCTCAGCTAAGGACATACCGCCACCTTAATTCAGAGTGTCTGCACTGGGTTCACTTTTTAAAGAAAGTTATATTCATTCCTCCGAAAAGTCAGCTTTCTGTCCTTATTATGGATCCCAAAAGAGATCTGGACAGAGTGAGAAGAGGTATGAAAAGCTATTCGTTTTTATCATAAGATACTTACAACATCTTCCTACTCCATTTCTGGCTTTAGAGTAACTAAAGACATGAAGGTAATGCAACAGAGATACCTTCAGGAGAGACTGCCCTGCAGCGAGGCACTGAGGAGATTCCCACAGCACTAATGTCTGAGGTACAGCCAGCTGGACCCACCATGCCAAGTCCTGCTGGGACTCCAGCTAGCAGAGAGCAGGTAATGCACTAGTCCAGCAGACACCAATTATTTCCCTAGAGCACCTCAAAATTGAGACAGCACATCAGTTCCCGAACAGACCTACAAGTTTTACTTACTCTTCCCATTTTTCTCTTGTTAACAAAATATCAAACCCAACCAAAATACCAAAAACAGTACAACAAATACACATTTTACCAAGAGCAGCACAGCAAATAAATGACATAATCCAGTCATCAAAATGTGTGCATGTGTAAGCCAATCATATACACTTGTTTTTTCTAGCTTGCTAAATGAAATGGCATAGGAAAAGTCTGGCAGAATGAAATTTAATTTTTCCCTTACATGTGAAGCTGTCAGAGTTTAAGACAAATAATCCCACTTGCTGATATCTGATTCTTCTATTTGGAATGATACATTACGAAGAATTTATCAGACTTCATCCTGTACTTGGTTTAGGTTTCCTTTTCCTTTTTTTTCTTTAAGACTTAGGACAAAAACAAATGCTGCTGAGTCTTAGCTTTATAAAATAAAATGTCAAGGTTGAGAGTGAAGTTCACATCTATTGCAAAGTTGCAGAACTGTAGGGGAGAACAGAAATGTCACAAAGAAATGTAGAAACAATATATTTCAGCAGAAACACCTTCTCCCCAAAACACTACCCCCAGAAAGAGCTAGGGTCTTTCTGCTTTTAAAGCAGAAATCCCTGCCTTGACTACATGTGAATTTCATTATAATCCATTTATGTTATCAGATGAAATTGCATCACCCCTGCGGAACGCGTGGCTCAGGGATTAGAAATTATTTCAATTATGCATTTCTTATAGGACAGACACTCTGGCAAGTACTAATGAGAAAATTTGTTTGGTGGCCTCCATCTGTCATGTACTATAGAAACAGGTCATGGCTAAAGAACTGAACAACCAAAGGACCTGGTTACCACTTCATATAAGAAGGAATTCCCTGAACAACATCTAAACATGATGTTGAGCAGTAAAGCTAAATATGTACTGCAACACCCAACCTGGACCAAAGCACAGAGCCTGACAAACTATCCAAGACCAGGATTTCTGTGCTTCAGTAAAACCCTCCCTGTCAGTATCATGAAAAGATGGAAACTGGTTCATCCAAGGCACTAGCCTTAAAACCAGATGATACCTATGATGCCACCCACCACTGCAAACATCCTCTCTGTAAGTCACCAACAAATGCTCCTAGTGTCACAGCAGATTAAATTGAGTTTAAATGTCACAGGCAACATTTTTCATGCTGCTGCGTCCCTCTGCTCCAACTGATTCTTTTTCTACTTGCTGCCTTTGAAAGGTATTAGAGCACAAGCTTTATTACAGCTCCCTAGAAACTGTAGTTAAAGTACCAAGGTTAATTCAAAGTTTTCAGACTTCTTTGAAAAATAATCCATAGCAGATGTTACAAAGAATCTCTAACCGGTGAATTTTCCCTATGCATAATCCACCGTTTTACTCATATACCTAAAGTTTCTACCTTAGCAAAAATCCTCACGTTTAGTACGTGCATCACACATGTACAAGATGTTAAGCAATTCCTATGCCACTGTAAACAAAACCAAATATTAACGTCAAGGCCATATTTATGATCTGTTGTTGTAAGGCAGCACTTGTTCCTTAATAGAGGCAGCTTTCTACTGTTAGAGGAGGATCACGATTTCAGCTGGTGTGGTGGGTAAAGCTCAGCCCTGCGCATCTTGAAGCCAAATGACTTAAAGTCATTTGCAGAACTATCGCTTCAATGTGGGCAAGCTTGTGCCTCCC